>NC_048437.1:16898958-16960780 GCF_004353265.1 Vitis riparia
TTGAAACTACACACAATAATTTTTTTTTTTCTATTTTCTATTTCTTTTCCAAAGTCTTTTTTCTTTTTGGAACTTGGTGCACGATTTTAACTTAGTGCATGTCAAAAAAATAAGAATGAGGAATAAAGAACACAAAAGGAACAAGATAGGATGATAACAGGAAACAAAAGATAAAGGGATAGAAAACTAATTTTAGAACCTGTGCTTTGATACCAAATGATGCGAACCTCAATTGACATGCTTTGAGACCCAACAAACAGTATTGGAATAATTGCCAAAGAAATCTAAAATATAGATTTTTGATAGAATCCTGACCCAACGTTTATAAGTGAAACGCGAACCAAAAGTATAAGTAACAGACCTTGACCCAATGATTACAATGGAATCACGAACCGAAGGTATAAAGTTTGAACGCCACAAGGAAGAATCCCTGATAAGTTCACAGTTCTTGAAGAACCAAAATAAGAGCAAAGCCTCACATTTTCTATTTTTTTATTCAATAAAATTATTTTCTATTACAATGAGTGCATGCTATTTATATGTCATGAAAAAAAAAACTTACTAAATATTAAAACCCTAAATAAAAGTTGATTTGGTTTGAAATTAGCAGATCCAAAATAAGAAAATATCTAAAAAAAATTCTAAATAATAAAAACCTAATATTAAGGTAGATTTGGCCTGAAATTAGAAGCTCTAGAATAGGAAAAATGTCTATTAACTTATATGGAGTTGGAAAGTCAATCAGTTATTAATCCACGCCATAAATGATGCCCAATCAAGCTAGATTAGCCCTCAATAGCTTGGATTAAATTTATTACACCTTCATCTTCCTTTGGGCCAAGCTTGGAATGTCCTGTGTTATAATCAACCCAAATCTCTTAAATTAACCCATTAAGTGCTTCTTTGATCTTCTTGGATCTTGCTTTAGTAATAGGCCCAACTGGAACATGCAATGGATCCTTGAATGCTTGTTGATTCTCATCAGGTTACTTATCAGGAAGGTACGGTAAAGAGACTCCCATTTAGGTCTCATTTTCATGCAGGTTATTTTACCAGGTGTCACAATCATGGAAGGCCATGTGTCGATTCCCAATTGATCTTTATGGAATCATAATAATGGTTAGAGGGTGCAATAAGGAGGAGACACTTGTGAGGGAAATCAAGAAGAGTGTGTTTTCGGTTATAAACAATAGGTTTTGTTGCTTGATAAGGGGAGGTGATTTTGTTGCTAGTTTTAGGGAGATATTTTTTGGAGAGGTTAACTTGGAGAGTAAGCCAGAGGGGTAGACAGAGGAGTGTATTCAATTTTGGGAGAGGTGAGAGATTTTGAGTGTGTTCTTTAGCTTGGAGGGCAAGACAATAAGGAGAAAGGAAGAAATACACAGAAAAAACATCTGGAAAGAAGGTGACACAGGTACTTGTTTCTATAAGCTGTCGGTTCTTTCATGTTCATGCCATTTTATTGTGTTTTCTGGGTATCATGAGATTCTACGTTGATGTCTGAATGTGTTTATTGAGGACTCTCATATGTTTTTATGGAATCTGAGCTTGCTTGCACTCATCTTATGCTTGATCTTTAACTTATTTTATGTCATTTTTTTTAGATTTCATATGAGATATTGGCATTCACATCTTGATTTCGTTTTAAAACTCATTTGAAATCTGCTTTGGCCCAGTCCTACATCTGAGCTCATTGATTGATACATGAAATGAGGTTTGTGTGGGTTCATTTGGTTCCCATGATTTGTGCTCTGTTTGTTGTTTTCCTCTGTTCTTGGTGCTTGGCTGTAGACCACATCCGATTTCCCATCTCTGCCTGAAGAGGTAAGGCACTATAAGAAATATGTATTCTCAGTCTGTGAGTATGAAGGGCTACAACATGTTTGTTAAGTTATGGGATGCCTAGTTCATCTTATGGGAGGCTGTTCTCGACCAACAGCATGCGCTTTAGGCACTCCCCTTCCAGCCTTCATTGGTTTTTTTCAAGTCCTATCTGGTCTGGAAAGCAAGACCACTGCACATTTAAACAGGGAAAAGATTTATATGTCAAAGACAAGCCCGCCTTACTTTCTGGAAGCGTATTTGATTCAGTTCCAGAAAGGCTTCACATTTGGAATATCATCATCAAATAATAGCAACATCAGCATCAACAGATTAACCTACCACCCCCACCTTTCTCTCAACCCAACTCCCAGAGAAGTAGGCCAGAATAGAAAGAAACTGCAACTGGGAGCATCCTCTATAGTTGTTCTCTAACAATGGAATTTTTACAACAGGATTTAGCATTCTTGAAGTAATATGCAGGTTATTGACAGTTGTAATAAATCTTGCCATTTGAGACCAATATTCTTCATTTGTGGGTGTTGTGGTGTGCGCCGCTATGATCACAGGTTATGAAACGAGACGAATAGTAATGCCTTAGAAAATTTCCAATGATTGCTTCAGAAGAAAAGGAAACCCAGTTCAGTAGCATCAACCAACATCTTGCTTGTGTTGGTTTGGTTGTTCTGAAATTAGAGAATGAGTTGCATGATCACGTACCCAATAATAAATATAGGAGGAGCTACCAGGTTTCATTCCCAGATGGGCAATGCGTCGAGGGGATAGGAATGGTCCAATTCCTAAAGTTGATTGGTGATAAATTGCCCAAAAAAGAGTTGCCTCTAAGCGGGTATATCCCACAGTGTATTTGCCTGCTATTTCATCGTCACCAATCCAAGTTGCTGGAGTGCTTGCAAATTCATTTGCTATAGGCATCATGCAGCGATGATTCCCTATGTATTAAAGTGATCTATGGAATTGGAAGCCAGAAATGCTACCAAGTCCGTTCTATAGAGCGTCAGAGGCTGCCCCTTGTAGCTGCCGGAGCAATGCATGCAAGCCGTCTGTGCCCGAACCTTGAATCGTGACTTCCCCTGGCTTCATTCGCCTCGACAACGACCAAAAATTTGAGTAGTTCTGGATGTTATGTACAACATGTGTTGAATTCTTGTGGACATGTCCCTTTATGTGCTGAATGTAGTCAAAGGTGTGGTGCTTGCCCAGTTTGCAGAATGCCCACACCCAAGTATATGGCCAACCAAGCTCCCTCCAATGCCTCTGTTAACATCCCAAATTCACCCACCCACGCGCATGGGAACCATGCAAACATGACCATCTTCCTTATACCCATTTCTTACTAACCCCCACTACCCAGTCCACTAATTCCATGCCTACATTCTCCTACGTTGTTCATATCCTTTCTTTCACATCTATCAAGCCTGTTTCTCTCATCACCCTTTGCAATCCATATTGACGCTGATGCCGACACCCTTCATGCCCATTATATCCAACACCACTCACATCTCACATCTTTGTTATATGTCATACCCATGCCTTCACTACCCACCTCATCCTTCATAACCCTCACGCATATACCCATTTTCCAATACCCATTAAACCTATTTGACTCACCCATCCATCACACCCAATGCCACAGTTGGCCCCATCACCAAACCCACTTCTCTTATCACATTCCATTACCCATTCTACCATTCCTTCCTCGCCCATTTGTTTTCTATCTTCTCACGTATATAAAGCTTTATGTGCATAGTCATCCCCACCTTTCTATCCCTCACATGCTTCATGCCCATACATCAAACCCATCACTACACTCTCACTTTGAACCTCATTCACATGCTCAACCACTTGCCACCCCACTCACTCTTGCGGACGCACTTGAAGCCTTTTATATCTCTATTAAGCTTGGGGTGGAAGGCATTGGAGAGATACTGAAAAGATCAATTTCTGTTGCCTTGACTAGATGCCCAAACAGTGAATGACTAAATGTGTTTTTGGAGAAGATTACAGATAAATTTGATTCAATTATAAGTTCATTCCCTCATTTAAACAAAGAGTCCATCCATATGATACAGATAACCGAATCTTAGCAGTTTTTGGATATTATTGAAAGTAGAGTTTTTGGTCACAGTGTTGACATGAAAGCAAAGCTCACAGGGACCACTTTACATTCTTTTCTTCATTTGGATAGAATTACCGCCACAATGGATACACCTGGTTGGGTGATTCAGTAATTGCATAAATTAGTGAGGAAATGAATGCCAGTATGCGGTTAATTATAATAAACCTATAGTGGCAAATTGCTCTTACTGGTGTTCATGACTCTTCAATTTCTTCAAAACTCCTTTTATCCATCTCACTTATATGTGGGCTTCTAAAATCAAGACACAACATCATCAGGCAGGGCTTCCTATTTATTATGGAAAGACTTCTCATGCGATGCAAGTTTTTGTTAGATGAGAACGAATAGCAAAACTCAATCAGTAGTGAAGTTGGATAAATACATGAAGATAGCTGTCTTGAGAAAGCAAATATGGTGGTAGATACTATGTGCAGTGCATTGTCCTTGGTGGCTTAGAAAGAAACAAATTGCATCAATATTCTAAAAATGGGTGACATTCTCTTTTCACAATTGTGCTTGAAAGTCCTTCTTGCAACAACTACTCCCATCTCAGATAATAAACACCATGGTCTAATTTTTGGAAGCTCAAGGGAGAATGAAAAGGTTGATGCTAGTGCGCATATCTCTCAAGAAGTGAATTGCCGCTGGGATGAGTTCACGGATGGATTTGATAGCAGATTTGGCTACAATATTAGTACTTCTCCGATTTGTGAGATTGTGTCTATAGCATCATTGCCTTTGCGAGGACAGGATGTGGTTCCAATGCAATTAGTAGCACGTGTACCCACTCCTTTATTTTATTGGCTGTTACTTCAACTTGCTAGTGCAACTACTGATGATATTGCTTTGGGTGTTGCTGTTGGAAGCGAAGGAAGAGGAAACCTACCTGGTGCCACATCAGAGACATTCGGGCCAGCCTTCATTTACTCTTAATAGCTTTCTTTTTTAAAAGAATGAAGACAGAAGAACTTGAGAAATATCAATGAATGCTTCAGAATCTTATTTTTAGAGCTCACCAGTAGTACAATGAAAAACTGTTGGAGAATCCATACCTTCAGGGATGCTGCAAGTGGTTTTACTGTATACTCAACACCTTCCTGCCCATAGTCCCAAAATGTCAGAAGTGGTCAAGAAGTTGGAAGACTATAGGTTCAGAAGATGACTCAGCTTTTCAAATTGGGCTCATTGCATTGAGAAGAGAAGTAAGGGGAGGATTACTCCTCCAACATGGGCCCACCAGTGTATTATTCCTTTTTGCATGGCCACCTTTGGGCCACGTGCATCTCCTAATTCATAATCTTTGTTTTTTTCAAAATAATTTTCCAAACCCTCTTCTTTAAATAATTTTCTGGATTTTAATTTTTTTTTTAATCCCAACTCCACATTTTTTTATCCCTAGAGTTTTCAAGATCACCCAAGAGTCCAATTTTTAATAAAATTTTGTTGTCATTTTTCTTCCTGACATGCAATTTTCATAACATCCATGATTTTTGAAATGTTTTCAAAATAAGCGTGAATTTATTTTTGTAATTCCAAGTGATGGAATTTATAGAATTGATTCATGCAAAAATAAATTGGACTTTGGTGGAGACCCAACATCAGAGAAACTTTATTTAAAAATAAATTTGATTGAATTGTGATATCTGATGATTTCTCACTCTGTTTAGTGACATGTGAGTCATATTTTATGTTCATTAATTATGCACTAACTCCATTTCTTAATAGCGCATTATAGCTCATTGCTAAGGTATGCACCTGTTTTCACTCTAGCCATTCTTATCTGTGTTTTGATCTCCATATTGTGCATGATCACTACAAGGAAAATGTCAAAAGATGACGCTTTTTAAGTGTCAAGACTGATATAAGATGACTCTTTTTAAAAGCGTCATATATTAGACTATCATCTTTTTAAATCGCATACGTTGACACTTTTTAGAAGCGTCATCTTCTTTGCACGTCAACCATGACGCTCATAGTAAGTGTCATTATTTGAAACATTGACGCTTTATAAGTGTCATCATATGTTAATAATTTCATTCATGTCAATATTGACACTCAATGAAGCGTCATTGTATAGGTAGAAGCAACATTGACACTCAATATAAGTGTCATCTTATAACTTTTTATTTGTAGGAGCAACGTTGACACTTAATAAAGCGTCATTGTATAAGTAGAAGCAACATTGACACTCAATATAAGTGTCATCTTATAGCTTTTTTATTTGTAGGAGCAACATTGACACTCATAATAAGTGTCAGCGTATAGCATTTTATACCTTGACACTAAAAAAAAATGTCATGTTTTTTTAACATCAACCTTAACGCTTTTGAGAAGTGTCATCTTCTGTTTATTCAAGTAAAGCATGACGCTTTAAAAAAGTGTCATCTTATCTCATATAAAATTTTAATAGCCCAGAAATTAAAATGTCCTAATTATGCCCTGTTTTATAATTTTCTATCAACAATTAAATTAATAATGAAAACTTAATTTAAGAATCTCCATTGACAAAAAGTATCAAATATGGTCTTCCTTTTTCACTATTACAATTTATCCATAAACATCATACATAATCAACAACTAAAACCAACACTTTTACAACTTCTTCTTCAACTTTGAATTGTTCATAACCTTCACTACATCTAGTTTTACATCATTTTTCTTCCAAGTGCAAAAGAATGGTTGTAACTCACTTTCTAGATGAGCAATCTGCAAAATAATTGAGAGGGTTACATATTTATTAGTATTAACAAATAGTTAAGAAGCAACTTTGTAAATGAAATGTGTATATGCCAATTTTTAAATTTCCAAAATATCTTTCTTCCATTGCAATAAATTTCAAAATATCAAAAGAACTCAACAAACTCCAATAATTTTATTACACCAAATTTCTAAATATTTTAGAACTCTTATTCTATTTTTTTTTAAAAAAACAGAAAAAAAAAAATGGTTTTTATCTCATTCACTATTTTGGTATGATTTTTATCTTATTTATGAAACTTCAACCATTAACATCTTCTCATTCTTCTTATAGGTTGTAGAAGACATTAGATGTTTTGCATGAGAAGGAACTAAGGAATGAAAAAAAAAACAAAAAAAACTAGAAGTCCGAAAAATTATAAAATTGTAAATTAACATATTTATGTAAAATTATAAAATTGTGTTAAAATATCTATGTTCTTCTTATTGTATTAGTATATCAACATTTAATAATATGAGGATATCTATTATCTAAATATGGAACTTGCATGAAATGATCTCTAAACATGGAATTGATTCATAAAACTTACAATAACCACAACATGTTACCTCAAAATTCTTTTGATGATATATTTTGAGTTGTTTGTGGGTGTCCTTCATCAAGAGCAGTAGTGACGTTGTTAATAGAATGGCCTATGCCTTTTTGTACAACCTGAAGAATATATAATAAACAATTTAACAACCAATTAGTAAGAGGTGCTATTTCCTTCCATAGGCTTATTTGTAAGAAGTCTTAAACTAACTTCCTATTTTTTATGTAAAAGAAAATGGAAGTACAAGATATTATAGACTTTAAGCCCATTAGTATAGTAGGAGACCTTTATAAATTTAGATTAAAGAAGATTATAAATCTAGTAATCTTAAAGACCAAAAATGATTTTGTAGAGAATAGACAAATTCCTAATTCATGCACATGTAATGAAACTAAAGGCTCTACGAAAATGAGCTTGGACATGCAGGAATTTTTGTAGCTATGCTATTGTAGGATTTCTCCAAATCTAACTGATAATAATTTGTAGAGGAAATATACAAAAGTTGTTACACCTACCATGTCTACTTGGCTTCACCTCTCAATATGCCAACTATACATCAATCATAATAGAGCAACCCCCAAAATGATCCATATTGAAAACACTGCCAACTAGGAGTACAGAGATATACATTAACAAATTATCATTGTGAATAAATCCATTATAAAATTAACATTAACAAAATATTGACTACATCTTTAAAAGAATATGAAGTTGTATTAGACTATAAGTTATAAGAGGTACCTTCAAACATGAGTAATGATTAACTGAGTCACTAACATAACCCAATCTGATCGAACTTCATTAATTTCCATTTCACTATATGATTTCTTCCTCCAAAACTGAATTGGAGTGACATATACCATTCACTAAGTTCAATTGACCAAAAAAAAAAATGCTATAGTAAAATGACCAACCATATGAATTGAATTGAGTGCAAACCTTTGATGTTAGTTGGTTTGGATTAGCAATGATTTCCTTCATATATCTCATCATGCAATACCCACATTCCACACTACCTGGTTGTCTTGGGCACTATGGGAAAAGTATCAACAATTGCAATAAACACTAGAATGATATTCTTACTTCTTTAGCATCTTATTGATGATCATATTAATAACCATCCATTTTCTAATTTTGTCATAAATTAAGTGGTGAAGCAATATATTTTAATATAAACAAATAAGTACTTACAACCACTTTCACCCAAGTTGGCTCCCTCTTTGATGTTTTCTGTTTTTCCGGTGGGTTGATTCTCATGCCCTACAAAAAGAATTAAAAAGATGTTATTTAGACACTATCAATTGTATTAAAATAGGAGAAAATATATACTTCATGTTAACTATGTCCTTAAGATCATCACATGGTTGACAGGCCATTGGATCAAGGTAATATGCAATCATTTTCTTCATCTCCAATGCCACTAACACCCAATGGAAACTAAAGAAGAGAAATGAAAATTGTAATATAGTATCCACAAATTCAACATGCTTTGTATTCTTTAGTCGATCTGCAATAACCCTTGACCTGTTTTCCTTGCTTCCCTCTCCCATTCCAGCTTTTGAGACCAATGCTGGATTGACAAAAACATATCGTTCAGCCTGCTTTGCATCAATCAACTTTCTATGCAAATGCTTGATTATAACCCATATGACAAGTTATCAACAACCATTATAGGTCATTAGAAAATAACCTTCTATCTCATAATCTTGTGAAAAGTCATTCAAAAATTATAAAATCCCTTACCTGTTGTAGTATAAAATACAATTGGATGACACTTCTTTTGATGATATTATCATTTCCATATCTTCTTTCATCATGAAGGTCTTGAAACTCTCACCAAAAACATCATCTGGGAAGTTTATAGGGTGTGTTCTTGATGTACTCAGCATGAGGCCAACCAATGTCTCAAAAATTTTCATATCTTGTGGTTTTTCACCCTTGGATTTGACTTTAATTTCATTTACTTTTTGTTTCTTTGCTTTCTTAGATGCCTGTACAATTAAGAACCATGGTACAAATCAAATTAACTAGTTTATATATATATATAAAGTCACTATAAAGTTTGGTAATTAAATTTACTTACTAAGATGGGAGTATAGATGATGACCAAATCAATTGGCCACAAAACTTGGTAACCAATTGTAGCCCCAACAGTAGTAGTTTGTCCAGGAATAGGAATGGGAAGGGGTGCACTTGAATCATAAGGAGCATCAACAACTACTAAATAGTTGGGACCACATTCAAGTATAATTGTTCCACCTGCCACTATATTTTCCTTGGTGCCTATGGCCAGCTCACATTTTCTAACCTACAAAACTCAATTCACAATAATCACTTCAATATTAGTGGGTTTATACAAAACTAACATAAATGCATTATCATCATCAATCACCTTATAGCTCCTATTACAATGATAAATGCAATTTCATTTACATTCAATTGCAACAAACTTGCATGATAACATTTCAGTCCATTGCATATAACTCAACCCATAATTTAGACATATCCTATTATATGTTGCCACATCAAAGAAGACCATATATGTTGCCACCAACATTTGAAGTCAATTTAAACAACAAAATTAAATTAAATTATTTCTCGTATTAGAGGAAACTTTGTCATCAAATTAGCTTAACTGAATAAATACCTAATTCTGTGGTTCTATTGCTTCTTGTGGGGTCACATCTTCAACTTTACGGATTGGCTTATCCACTGCTTCTGGTAAGAGAAGTTGTTTTTGCTTCATGTTTGAACTGCTAACATCAGATTGGGGAGTAACAGCTTCTACTTGAGACAGTTTTGCTAGCACTTCTGCCTGAAATATTCTTTGTTCTTCTTTAGATGCTGCTATGAAATCCTTGACAGCACGATCTGCAACACTATTGAAATATTGGCGAGGTGTGTAGTGCTTTCCTTTGGCCCTAACTCGACCACTATACTCAGGAGTACCCAATGCTTCCACAAGTATATCATTACTTCCACTAACACTTCTACCATTCTCTTGAGACTCTTTCAATAGCTTGTCCTTAAAAAATATTAATTATAAAGTTAAATTGCAAATTTGTTATTGTAAATAACTTATTATAAATATATGTAATTAAAATTGAAAAATATTCACTTACTATTTTCTCAATTACTGGTATGGCCACTTCATCAAAGGTGTCGTCCTTTTTTTCCCTTACTTTCTTCCACAATATGCTTCGATCAATAGCTTCAGTTGATCCACTTGCAACCATATTTCAAAATAGGACAATGTATAATATAATTATCATATAACCCTATTATGTATTATGCATAAAATATATAAAAAACAATTAATAGGCTTACACTTACCATCTCTTCCTCAAGACCGACATATCCTTTCCTACTTAGATGGTGATTATAAATGTTTCTCTTTCTTCTTTCTTTTTGAATTTCTTGATATTCCTATAAATTAAAATTTTATAATTAATGAATGTGAATAAGAGGTATGTAAAGAGTCTTAATTATACCTTAAAGTTGTCAGACAATCTATCTTTGACAAATATTGTCCAATCTTCATCCTCAATAAAAGTATATTGAATTGGTGGTCTTTTGAGGAGTTCCGGTTGGTCTTCGAAAGGAAGAATGTACTTCACTATTAGCAAGTTCTTAAAGGACCGAAAGCATTTTCCCATTGTTAACATACAATTCCTCCTGCTTTTATGATTTAATGAAAAAGCAATCTGCACATTAATACCAAACTTTAGTAATTTCAAGAGGTTAAGAATGATAGACATTTTGCATCAAAGTGATTTAAATAAGAAATGGTTACATCAATGCAGTCCCATAACTTATCCTTCAACTATTTAGGTACAACATGCCAAGTTTTATATCTTATTGGCACCATAGTGCGTGCTAACACGCCTAAGTAGCTTGTTAGATGAATTGCTGATTCTCCTATGAAAATGCCATCAAGATTGTACTTAACCGGCAACTTAACCCCCTTGCTTCTGTTTTTTATAATCATATGCTTCTGTGTTATCCCTCTGTGCTTCCTTTTTATGGGTTTTTCTCCTTCCTTTGTCTCCATTCTTGTAACAAAAAAAATAAAAAATGATAAAGATTAGTTAAAATTATATTGCATATAACCTAGTCAAAGAATAATTGTAAAACATAACTTTTCAAAGAAACAAATCCATAATCATTGCACAATGAAATGCAATAGATCATGAATTCAATAGATCTTTTTAGAATTGTTCATCATATAACAAGGATAACACTTTATTTAAACTTCTTTTTGTCCCACTTTGTTTAACATTTCATTTATTTTAAGCAACCCAAGGGCCTTTGTACAAGAAAGCTAAATTTGTAGTAGGAATTTCCTATAAGAATCAACATGGAAGGAGCATGTGGTTTCAACAAGTTCATCAAGTCCATAAGAACTTATGAAAGCTTTTGGACTATCGGTTTGTGTTACATTAAGTTTGGAAAACACAACATGCATATTGATAATAAAAAATTTCATAATTTTTTTACTCACAAACATAACTAATTTAGTATCTTCCATGCACAATTTAGGGAAAAGGTTTTAGCAAATATGTTATTGGGAGATGTTAAAGAATGGTCAATATTTTGTGCAAAAAAATAAAGAAAGGATAAAAATTACCTATTTTGTGGCTGTTGCAACCCATTCCATGGCCTTTATTTATACATTAGCATTAAAATACAGCTACATAGAGGATTTGTTCTCAATCCAAATCCCTTCACAATCGCCTCGCATACATGTTGCATTTGAGTCATCCATTACATCAAACGCTTCAATTTGAGGCAATGCCCCTATAAAGGGATGGTGTTCAATTGAATTGTCAACAAAGTCTTCACCTCCTTCCATATCCAAGAAATCTTTTTGAGGAGTTGACAAAACAACCGACCATCTTGGATCAAGTTGGTCTTGCACATAAAATACTTACTTAGCTTGGGATGCCAAAATGAAAGGATCTGATTTATGAGCAATTTTGCTAAAGTCAACTAATGTAAAGCCAAGATCATCAACTTTTATGCCATTTTTATTATCAACCCAATCACACTTGAAAACCGGTATCCTAAACATGGTATAATCAAGGCCTAGATCTCGGTAATAATGCCATAGAAACAAAGCTCACCAAACACTGGATTTTGATCCTTTGCACTTGCGATTTGCATTGTTGAAGCTACAATACTAACTCCACTATTTTGGGTAGCTCATAAGTCATCTTGTTCCTTGGTATGGTATCGACACCCATTAATGACATATCCATGATATTTAGAGACATAATGGCTAGAACCATGAGCTATCCACTTAAGGGTTTCAGATATAGGTTCATTATTACCAATTGCAGCTTCAATCTGTAATTATAAATAATAGTTATTATGTATGTTAAACATTAGTAAAAAGAATACTTCACATTTTAACACCATTCCAATACCTTTTTTCTCAACCAATAAGTAAAAGTCCGCAGGTGTTCATCCTGGAGCCACTTTTGTCTTTTTGATTGACGAGGATTTTTCAATTTCAACCATTCCATATGCTCTCTATGTAATTATTTATAAGAAATTCAAAGTTAATGTCTTAAAGTTATTTTAAGTATCAGACACAAATATTAAGTGTTAGTGGTTCTTACTCAATATAAGGTTGAATAATAGTTGTATTCTCTAAAACATAATGATGTGGATGTAACCACAAATTGGAATCAATTGTCACAACTTGACCTCCAGGTATTGGTGCTCCAACTTTTTGGTCAATGTTTGCACTAATAGGAATCCCAATCGCATCTACATTTGATAAATACTCTGTACAAAATTCAATAGCTTCCTCTGTAATATAGCATTCAGCGATACAACCTTCGGGCTGATTACGGTTTCATACATACCCTTTCAAAACTTTCATGAATCTTTCAAATGGGTACATCCACCTTAGGTAAACTGGTCCACAAAGTCTCACCTCCCTTACAAGATGTACTGTAAGATGAAGCATGATATCAAAGAAGGAAGGTGGAAAGTACTTCTCAAGCAAGCATAATGTCACCACCAAATCATTTTGTAACTTATCCAGTGCAGACACATCAACCACTTTGCTACACAGAGCATTGAAAAAAAAACTCAATATGCAAATAGCATGCCCTACATGCTTTGGTAAAAGGGATTGTAATGACATTGGCAATAACTGTTGCATTAATGTATGATAGTCATGCGATTTAAGACCATAAAGCTTCAAGTATTGCATTGACACAAGGTTTCTCATGTTAGAGCAATAACCTTCAGGAACCTTTAATTGTGATAAAGTTTGGCAAAAAACCTTTTTCTCCACTTTAGATAACGTATAACATGCAGGTGGGAGATAAGTTCGATTTGATTCAAACCTTGGCCCCAATTCACACCTTAAGCCCATCTCTAGCAAGTCTAGGCGAGAATTAAGTCCATCTTTCGTCTTACCTGGAATGTTGAGTAAGGTACCAATGATGCTTTCACAAACATTCTTCTCTATGTGCATTACATCCAAGCTATGACGAACATGTAGGTATTTCCAATACTCAAGATCAAAGAATATGGACTTCTTTTTCCAACAATTTGTAGTATTGACATTCAACTTGCCTCAGGAGTTTTTATTTTTTTCCCCATGAATTAGAAATGACATCAATTTTCCTTAGGATTTCCTCTCCACTCAATGGTTGTGGAGGTGAGCTAAACTCTTGTTTACCATTAAATGCCTTCTTTCGTTTCCTAAAAGGATGGTTGCAAGGAAGAAATCTTCTGTGACCTATATATGAGTTCTTTTTCTCATGCTTCAATCTGTGAGAGTATGTATCTTCCCCACATATGGGACATGCAAAATATCCTTTAACTACACAACCAGATAAGTTTCCATATGTAGGAAAATCATTGATTGTCCATAGTAGAACAACTCTTAATGTAAAGACCTCTTGCTGATGCACATCATAACATTCAACCCCTACATCCCACAACATTTTTAAGTCATCCAATAATGGTGCTAAATAAACATCAATGTCATTTCCAGGTTGTCGTGGACCTGATATTAATAAAGATAGCATCATAAACTTCCTTTTCATGCACAACCAAGGAGGAAGGTTGTAAATGACCATTATAATAGGCCAACAACTATGTCTACTGCTAATTGAACTATGAGGATTTATACCATCCGCTGAAATGGCAAGTCTAAGGTTTATAGGTTCTGAAGCAAAATCAGGCCATCTGTGATCAACTAGCTTCCATGATAGGGAGTTAGATGGATGACGCATTTTACCATCAAATTCTCTTTCTTGAGCATGCCATATGAGGTCTTTTGCAATTTTTGGGGACTGAAACAATCTTCTAAATCTTGGAATAGGAGAAAATACCACATTACTTTTGTAGGGACTCCCTTCCTCTTTTTAGTACTTGTTCCATCTAACTTCCACCTTGAAGTTCCACAAGTAGGACAAGAAGTTGCATCATTCAACTCATTTCTATACAATATGCAATCATTGGGACATGCATGTATTTTCTCATATTCCATTCACAATGTATTCAATGTTTTTTTTGCTTCATACATAGACAGGGGCAACTCATTGTTTAGAGGCAACATATCTCCAAGAATACTTAAAAGCTCTAAAAAGCTTTTATCAGACCATCCATATCGTGCTTTCAGGTTGTATAATTTGACCAATGCAGATAACTTTGTAAAGTTTCTACAACCAGGATATAAAGGTTTTTTAGCATCTTCAAGTAATGTTTCAAACAATTTTGGGTCATTCTTACGATCATCATATGCAACTTGAACCATTTCTATCGTACTATCCACATCGTTAAATTCAACTGTATGATGCCATTCTGCCCTACTAGTTGGTGGTCCACTTGGAGCAGCGTCTGATGCGACTTATGGTAGCTTAGCTTTAAAGGCGTATCAACAAAATTTATACCTTAAATACTATTACTAAAGTAGCCAAACTACTGTAGCATAGTGGTTCTAGGATCGTTCACTAGGAAGGGTTTTCGCAAACACAAGTGATATTCAAATTAGGAAAATAGGTGATTTTCTTATGGATGTTAGCTTTAAAAGAAGATGTAAATGTTTTAGAGAGATTTGAACTAATTTAAGCTAACATTAAAGACTAAAATGAAATGGTGTAAAAACAAGTTTCTCAAAGATAGGATAGCTATGCTCTGGCTCTTGTGCAAATTGGAAATCTCAGGATAGGCTCCTCGCGTTGGGGTTGAAACTATGGTGATGCTTGCTTCCCGAACCGATATGGATTTAGCAAATCAAGTTTTAATCCTTTAAAATGGCAAAACAGATGGTAGTGAATTTCATCAATGGTTATTCACCTTAGACTTCCTTTGAATGGCTAATAAGAGATAACTAATGGTCTAAAGCCAAAAGCTTACCAAATATTGGCAACTCAAAGTCATTCCAGGTGATAAACTCACCTTTCAATGGCCATTGAAATTGGTTCTAATGGATTAATGCAAAACTTGGAATTGAAAACCTCACCTTCCAATAGCTCGTAGGAGATAACTAATGGATAAAAATCCAAAAGCTTATCAAGTATTAGCCGTTGGAAGTTGTCCAAAGGAAATAAAAACCAAACTTTGCATTAATGAACCATTAATGAAAAACGACAACCTTACCTTCCAGGTGCGAGAAATTTCCATGGGATTGCATCCAAGCCATCACATAACATCCATACTTTGAGAAACTTAAAAGTTTTAGCCAATCATCCTCTGAGGAAAAGTCCTCAGAGGCTGTTTGGCTACTAAGAAAATAGAAATGGGGAAGAACCAAAGAAGAGAGAAAAACAGAGCTTTATATATTTCTAAGTTAATGTACAGAGGATCGATCCCCCAAATTCCTCTCCTTCCCTTTGGAGGCGTTGTGCACCTCTATATATAGCAAAATTACAAGATAAAGCCTTATGTCGGTTAAATACAAGGTTACAAAAGGAATTTACACCAAAAAATACATAAGAAAAGATCTAAAGTGGAGTCGGCAAAAACAGAGGAAAATTCGCACCACGCATGGGCTGTGCGAATTTGGAAGGTGTTGTGCAAATTTCGTACAAGCCTAGAGCAGTTGTCTTCTGAAGGCCATATCTTCCTCATTTCAGCTCCAACTCATACACGGTTTGAATCGTTGGATTCTTGACTTCCTGAGCTTTGAAATGGTATATAGCATGTAGAAAATGGACTTCGGGAAGTGCTCCAAAAGTGCGAAAGAAGACTGCAGCTGCTGTCCTCTGTTTTCTTCACTCTGTTTTCCTCTTCTCCATTGTTCTTTCCTTGCATACTTTGAACGACTTTGGCAAAGGGCTATGGAGCTCCAAAGCTTGGTTCTTCATGAATTTGAGCTTCCAAAAGCTTTTCCATGAACTATATACAGCTCTCCCTCATTCTTGGATTGCTTTGGTGTAGCTAAAAGCTTGCTTTAACTTGTCCAAGTAGCTCCTCCATCATTTGGCATGCTTGAATTGAGTCATAAGCTGATATAAGCATGTAAACTTGCCACAAAATGGTTAAAACCAATTACTAAGGACCTTAATGAATTAATTGGGTTAAATGAATATGATTACTACTCAAAGGTGCTTAAAATCATTATAACTAGGTCTACAAAATAGCACTTTTTGGTAGTAATCACACCCCCCAACCGACTCATTGCTAGTCCCTTAGCAATGGAAGAGATAAAAACTAAGTAAACTATAAAAATATACATAAAAGGGATCATGCAAATCACTCCAAAAAATTATATGAGTGGCATGATGGACATCCATGGATCAATAAAGATGTAAAACTCAACCTATAATAAGAGTTGTCAAAGCATTCACTTGATCATAGAGTACAAAGAATGGATATTATGCAAGTTTAAGCATCAAAAGAATTTCCACTCTCAAAAGATCCAGATCAAATTCTTCCACTAAAAGCTAAGTGTTAATGTGATTAGCTTCCGAGTATAGTATGGATAACTATCATCTCCCCCCCAACCTAAGTCTTTCTTTAAGCTTAGCAAAATTAACCATCTCTTGATAGGCTAGGAACGCACCTCTTATTCACAATTCTTTTCACTTACTAAACTAAACCAATTCACCCATGTAACAAGCAAAGGATCGGTGACTCCCAACCAATAAAGGCTTAGGGCACCAGGCTTTAAAGGCTTTTGCCACCCTTTCGGACCATGCTCAGGTTTCAAGGGAAGCAAAGAAGTCTATTCTATATATATATTTTTTTCTTTTTCTTTTTTCTATTTTTTCAAAGACTCATTGGTCTTTATGAGGTGTCCCAACACTATTAAAGAGAGGTTAAATGTGTCAAATTATGATTTCTCAAGCTTAAAGGGTGAGATAGTTTCACATCTTATAACCGGAATCTAATGTATGTGTGTGCGAATAGCTTAAGGTGGAAGAGATAAGTTTGCATGCAATGAGAGTTTCAACAATTCAACTTTTAGAAGAGCATAATACAAACTCTAAGACTCATGTAATCAAGTTGAAACTCGACTTCTCTCATTTAATTTTGAGAGTTAATCCTTAATATCCATGGAGTTTAAAGCAAAAAATTTAAAAATTTATACAAAAAGTAGCTAATTTAACTAAGTATGATAAAAATTTAAACTAATACTTACTTCCTCATCTCTCCCCCCAACCGAGATGAACATTGTCCTCAATGTTTGAATCGAAAATAAGGAGGAAGGAAGTAGTACCTCATGTGATGTGGACTTGGAGTTGAGAAGGTTGAACCACCTGTTTCAAAATTCAAAAATTGAATGAGAAAGGAATTTATACTAAATATTTACAAAAATGATGAGTGGGTCCCACTTTGAGCAGCTGAGGACAAGGCTCAAAGGGTCCATGCCATGATGGTATACTCATATAAGTTGCAATGACATTTGAATGTAGCTTGCAGGGGTGTTAAAATTGGAGATTTTTGGCTAAAACAGGGGAAAACAAAGGAAAAGTGAACAGTGAGTGCCAAAATTGGCACAGTCACTATTCACCTCCTTTGTAGCCCGACTGTGTGTTTTCCAAGTTTTGGAAAAAAATTCAAAAATGGTTTGGTATGGTTAGGCTCTAAACAAGATTCCTAAGGTGTTTGGGTAGTTTTTAAATGATGAAAAACAAAATTAAATGATGGAAAATGAAAATCAAAGTGGACGGCCATGCATGGAATGGTTTTGAAATTCGATTTTTTAAAAAGTTTTGGATGGATGGGATTTCTAAAATTGGGTTCCTAAGGCTTAGAATGGATGAAGGGAAGGTTTCTAATGGGAGAAAACTAGAAAATTGGTGAAGGGTGGAGAATTAAGAATGGTGGTGTGCGGCTATGGAGGTTGTGGAAGAAGGTGAATAGTATTTTGGCTTAGAATGGTGTTTGTTTTTGGAAGAAATTGGGTTTGGATTTGAAAACAAAAGGTTTGGAAATGCATTCATGAATTTTTAAACTTGGAAAAACATGGAATTCAAGAAAAAGGCCTTCCCGAGAGCTTTGTTTTTATAAATTAGCTTGAAAATCATTTCGCACCAAGATAAACAAGGTGCAAAAGTTTTCGCACTGGTAATTGAGGTGCGAAGATAGCATCCCGGGAGGCTTGGCTTTCCAAAATGTATAGAAATTCCTTTTCACACCATGCACTATCACTGTGCGAAAAATTCGCACTGAGTGTGTTCATGGTGCAAAATTCCACTGAGAGCTTTGCTTATGCATTTTGGCTCCCCTGTTTCCTCTATTTCACCTCCATTTCGATTTTTGCAAGCATCATACCTGCATGAACACTTCAAAACTCATCTTAAAAACATATTAAAACTAAATTAAAGCTAAGAATTCAAACTAAAATGTGCATAAATTTAAATAAGCATAGAATTTAAATGAAGCTGATAGCATGTACCCCAAAAAGAAGATGAACTATTTAGCTCATCCTCACTCACACACCCACGTCATGCTGAATTCCCCCTGGATCCCAAACAAAATTGGCATCCTTCCCATTTGGTCCAAGAGAATTCGTTTCTCCTCTCTTCCCTGCAGAAGTAGATGCTTTAAAGGGTTCAGGTAACCCTTTATCATCTTGAACCTTATGATTTTCAATGGAAGGTTGGTCCACAGAGTTGTCATAGCAATCCCCCACCAAAGTGTCTATCTTCAACACTTTCCTTGATCTTTTTGCATTGGTTCCTTGAAGGTTATGGTGGGGTTGAGGAGGAAGCTTCCTTTTCCCCCTTGCTATGTCGAGATTGGTGAGCTTCTCAATGGAGTCTTGAACTTTTTCTATCCTTAGTGATAGATCATTATAAACCTCCTCCATTCTTACATTTATTGAACTCTCCAAATTATCAATCTTTTCATTAAGATGAGAGTTGATCTTTTGTTGCTCACCTACAAAGTCCTCCATGACTTTGCTTATCTTCAAAATGGCTTGCTCCAATGAAGATGTACTCATTGATGGTTGAGGTTGAGGTCGGGTTGTAAGGTTGGGATGGTTATTCCAACTTGAGGTGTAGGAGCTTTGGTAACCACACATGTCTCTCACAGTTGGAATGGTAGGGCACTCCCCTACCGTATGCTCATATGAATCATCTCCATTCAAAGCATACTTACTACCCCATTGGCTTTGTTGAACTTGCCTTTTCCCTAATTCAATCCTATTCCTCATGGATAGGTATGTGAATTTGTCCTTCGGTTGATGTTAAGAGCTTTGATCTTCATGTGGAATTTCCATTTCTAAAAAAAATGATATTCAACTAAGGCTCTTTTCTTCAACTTGTACCAGGGTTCCCTCTTGGTCTCAAATCCAACAAGGAATGCACAAATTGAAATTAAAACAAAAATAAAAGAAAAGAGAATAAAAAATTTAACTAAATAAAAACTAAACTAAAAAAAAAATATAAGAAAACTCACCAAAATTGTGATGAAGATCACAAGTTACCCTTAATGGTTGCTTCACTGTGCTTGTGGCACCTTCCCCAGCAGCGGCGCCACTTGATTCGACTTATGGTAGCTTAGCTTTAAAGGCGTATCAACAAAATTTATACCTTAAATACTATTACTAAAGTAGCCAAACTACTATAGCATAGTGGTTCTAGGATCGTTCACTAGGAAGGGTTTTTGCAAACACAAGTGATATTCAAATTAGAAAAATAGGTGATTTTCTTATGGATGTTAGCTTTAAAAGAAGATGTAAATGTTTTAGAGAGATTTAAACTAATTTAAGCTAACATTAAAGACTAAAATGAAAGGGTGTAAAAACAAGTTTCTCAAAGATAGGATAGCTATGCTCTGGCTCTTATGCAAATTGGAAATCTCAGGATAGGCTCCTCGCGTTGGGGTTGCAACTATGGTGATGCTTGCTTCCCGAACCGGTATGGATTTAGCAAATCAAGTTTTAATCCTTTAAAATGGCAAAACAGATGGTAGTGAATTTCATCAATGGTTATTCACCTTAGACTTCCTTTGAATGACTCGTAAGAGATAACTAATGGTCTAAAGCTAAAAGATCACCAAATATTGGCAACTCAAAGTCATTCCAGGTGATAAACTCACCTTTCAATGGCCATTGAAATTGGTTCTAATGGATTAATGCAAAACTTGGAATTGAAAATCTCACTGATTCATGCCTAATTGGTGTCTCAGCTGATTTGTGTCCAGCTGGTGCTCCTTGATGGCGGGAGTAATCAACAAAATTTTTAACCTATAACACCATGAACTAGGGTAGCAAATAAAAAGCTACTATAGCATAGTGGTTCTAGGATCGTTCCACTGGGAAGGGTACTCAAGTTGAAAATGATACCAATTCAAAGTGAATTGGCGCTGTTTCATTTCAAGATTAGCTTAAGGAATAAAACACAAACTTTGGTTGAAAAAAGTTTGAACTTAGATTAACTACACAGCAAGTGATAAAAATTACTTAAGAAGAAAAGCATTCCTTGGAGATTCAGGTTTATAGGGGAGGTTCCTCATGCAATAGCATAGCTCCGGTCAGTTGGTTCAATTCCTCATATTAGAGAATTAACATAAAGTCAATTCTCTAACAGGTGCTGCACAAATGCATCTCTCAATTGGATTTCAACTTTAATTGTCTCACTGATGCAACTTGCAATGGTTCAAGCCTCTCACTTAGCCTTTACCATTCAAGGAGATCTTTAACCTTGGACTTCCCTTCACAAGCTCGCAAGAGATAACTAATGGATGTCTCCTTAGAGTCCAAAAGCTTACCAAGTGTTGGCAATTCTAGAAAATCCTACCTTCAAGTCACCTACCAGAGGCTCGCAAGGGGTAAACTAGTGCATCTCCATGGTTAGAGATCACTTGCCTTACCAAGTGTTGGCCCAGGTGACTCCAAGGCGTTTTAAGTTAACTAAAAACGTAGAAACCATTCATGGGACACACTTACTCTTCATTCATAGCTGAAACCACAAAGCTTCTGATTCTTGCACTTGGAACCTTTCCCGGCAACCTTAACTCCAAGGAACTAAAAGGTTTAGTTACTCATTCTCTGGGGAAAGCTCCTCAGAGAGTGCATAACTTAGTAGAATAAGTAAAAACATAATCGAAGTGAGAAGGTAAAGCAGAGCTCAAGCTCTGTGTATTTCTTTGAAACTTTTACAAAAGGTTCAACACCCTCAGAACAGGCTCCTCGAGCTCTCTTTATACCAAAATCACATAATCAACTATTACATGGATATTTTAGCCAAATTCCTAACTTAAAAACTAAGGAATCCTATCATTGGTGACTTACAAGGAGAATTTGGGCATTTAGGCAACAAAAATCTAATGAAAAATATCTTCAAGTGTCGGTTACAAATATCGGGAAGCACTAAGGACCATTTCGCAGGTACACAAGAAGAGCTGCGAAATTTCTTTGCAGCAAAAGGCTGATTCAACACCTTTGCGAAGTTGGCTTCCATCTTGTGGTGCTTGGCTTCCATCGCGGTGTGAAGCTTCAAGGGAAATCCATGGTACTGTACAAAAAGGCTGCAAAATCATTCCGCAACAAAATGGTGATTTCGCAGCACTTTTTTGAAGCCTTCCTTCAGCTTGGAGCAGTCATCTTCCAAAGGCTGTAACTTCCTCATTTCAGCTCCAAATTGCACACGGTTTGAAGAATTGGATTGTTGACTTCCTAAGCTTTCAAATGACATATTGTATCCATAATTTGGACATCAGGAAGTGCTCCAAAAGTGGCTGCAGTGACTGTCATCAAGAATGCTTCATGGCTGGATTCTCTTTGCTTTCCCTTGCATTCCAGACTTTGCTTATGGCAATCAAAGCTTCAAAGCTTTGATTCTTCATGCCTCTGAGCTTCCCATTGCTTGCCAAGGATTCCATAAAACTCTCCTCAATCTCATAATGCTTTGGTGATCAAAATACTAATAAAAACACCAAAACTTACACAATTTGATTAGAATTAACTGAAAGGGGCCTTAACATGCTAATTGGGTTAAAAGGCACTAACTACTACTCAAAAGTGTTTAAAAGGATTAATTAAAAGCTATCAAATAACACTTTTTTAGTAGTAATCACTCACCTTCCAATAGCTCGTAGGAGATAACTAATGGATAGAAATCCAAAAGCTTATCAAGTATTGGCCGTTGGAAGTTGTCCAAAGGAAATAAAAACCAAACTTTGCATTAATGAACCATTAATGAAAAATGACTACCTTACCTTCCAGGTGCGAGAAATTTCCATGGGATTGCATCCAAGTCATCACATAACATCCATACTTTGAGAAACTTAAAAGTTTTAGCCAATCATCCTCTGAGGAAAAGTCCTCAAAGGTTGTTTGTCTACTAAGAAAATAGAAATGGGGAAGAATCAGAGAAGAGAGAAAAATAGAGCTTTATATATTTCTAAGTTAATGTACAGAGGATCGATCCCCCAAATTCCTCTCCTTCCCTTTGGAGGCGTTGTGCACCTCTATATATAGCAAAATTACAAGATAAAGCCTTATGTCGACTGAATACAAGGTTACAAAAGGAATTTAAACCAAAAAATACATAAGAAAAGATCTAAAGTGGAGTCGGCAAAAACAGAGGAAAATTCGCACCACGCATGGGCTATGCGAATTTGGAAGGTGTTGTGCGAATTTCGCACAAGCCTGGAGCAGTTGTCTTCCGAAGGCCATATCTTCCTCATTTCAGCTCCAAATTGTACACGGTTTAAAGAGTTGGATTCTTGACTTCCTGAGCTTTGAAATGGTATATAGTATGTAGAAAATGGACTTCAGGAAGTGCTCCAAAAGTGCAAAAGAATACTGCAGTTGCTGTCCTCTGTTTTCTTCACTCTGTTTTCCTCTTCTCCATTGTTCTTTCCTTGCATACTTTGAACGACTTTGGCAAAGGGCTATGGAGCTCCAAAGCTTGGTTCTTCATGAATTTGAGCTTCCAAAAGCTTTGCCATGAACTATATACAGCTCTCCCTCATTCTTGGATTGCTTTGGTGTAGCTAAAAGCTTGCTTTAACTTGTCCAAGTAGCTCCTCCATCATTTGGCATGCTTGAATTGATTCATAAGCTGATATAAACATGTAAACTTGCCACAAAATGGTTAAAACCAATTAATAAGGACCTTAATGAATTAATTGGGTTAAATGAATATAATTACTACTCAAAGGTGCTTAAAATCATTACAATTAGGTCTACAAAATAGCACTTTTTGGTAGTAATCAGCGTCTCCATGCCAATACCATGTATGGTAACTCTGATCAATTCCATAGAAGAATAAATGTTCTCTAATTTTTTGAGGAGTTTGGAATATCATATTACCACACTGAAGGCATGGACATTTAAAGGAGTTTTTATATGTGGAATATTATAATGCAAATGCGATAAAGCTTTCTACCCCATCTACATAATCCTTTGATCTCCTATCCTTTGACATCCAAGAACGATCCATTTGATGTACAAGAGATAAACACAACTCCTAGATACCACCAACAACTAAAGTTATTAATAAAATCCTATTAATAGGCTTAAAATATATAATCTACCAAATTAAAATTTCCCACATTGTCACAAAACTTAGACCAATCCAAAAAACGACAATGTGCAAGTCATCTAACAATAAGCAATATGACAAGAAACATAATTAATATATTAGGTTATTCAATATTAGCATAAAAAATGGATCTTAGTTCATTCATGATGTTTGCTTTATTCATGAATATGAATGAAAAGCAAGATCTAACTTTTAGTCTTCTCTTATATTATTGAATACACCAAGTTTGAAAAATTTTAAAAACACATAACCACATGAGACAATGATAGCATGAACTAAAACAATTAACGAATGGAACTAAGATTCGAATGAATAGAAGCAAGTGATTTATACATGATTTAGGCATTCTAACATCTCCAACATCCTTAATTAGGTGGTGGTTCCTATCCCATATAGGAATACATAATCCCTATGTGTCAATTGCCAATATACTTAAATTCATTTTAAAGAAATTTTGGCAGCATTTCCCTATAGTTCTCCAAGTACACAAAATGGATAAGGCACAATATGTGACCTTGTCCAAATATGCACCCAGAGAACAAGAAGAAAGACTACCAACTTTTCTAAAAATTGAATTAAGAACAAGCAATTAACTTCATAGATATCATGTTTTCCTATATTGTCCAACTGGACAATTCAAACATCATTTGCAGAGAAAAGATCTTTATCACATGGAAGACAAATTTAGTAGTTGTCAACTTGAAACTGGCTTAAATGTACCCACATTTCACATTTTGACAACTTATTGTCTTAGTATGTAATAAGAGAAACTTTTGTCTCACAATGATACTTGAATGGGAATTCTAAGGTTTCATGCATGCATAGTTGATTAAAACTAAAACATAAATACTTATTAAAATATTACATCTAGTTATGTATTATAAATTATTCCTATCAATTGCAATGGTGAGAATAGGAAAATATTGTTTGTAAGCATCACATTTTAGGCCTAAGTTCACAAACTTGGCTAAATCCATTAAAGACCCACTACATAAAGTTCATGTTAAAATTGGTTCATCTCCAACCCCCAAAATGATTTATCAAAGTTACTCATTTTTTAGAGTCTTGATTAATTACATAATCAATATAGATACATATAATTTGTATTAATATAATATCATGATATTTTTTTTCATTTTGTTTTTAGGCTTAAACTTGGGTAGATTTCCCAAGTAAGGCTAAAGTAGAGCTAAGCCGCACCTTGACATGTGTTCTACTTATGTTGGGGGTGACCATTCTAGTTTGTGGTCATAAGTGGGGTGTCAAATCTCAATTAGTTTATTGAATAGATGAACCAAACATGACGTTATTATTAATTAGATAACATGTTGTGTAACCCATTTAAAAATGAAGTTGAATAACATCTTTTGTAACATAAGCAATGAAGCCTATGTCAGATTGAGTTCCATGACACTACATCCCTTAATAAAAATTGTTGAAAAACTTTCTATGCATTCCAAGAGCCCATATCTCGAAATGGCATTTCATCAAACAAGTTATAGGCAGTACCTACAACTCCATGGAAAGCAAGCTCCTTTCGGCATGAACCATTGTACACAAATGGAACAACACTAGAACCATTTCCAAATCTTCCAGAGAACATAAGAACCAGAGAACAAAAACAGAGGAGAGACACAACTGAGCCTAAAAATAGAGGTATAGTATCTTTTTATCGGAGATGCAAACCAATAAAATAGCTAATAATAAACAAAAACCACAACAGATTTACAAGCATTCACACTCAAATCCCAGAAATCAATAGTGAAGAATATGAATCCATGGGAAAACAAGAACATATGGGCTCGTACTCGACAACTCTCTCTTCTAGGTTTTTTCTTCTCCCTTCTTTTCTTTCCTCTGTTCCTCTGGTTCTTCGACCTTTCCTCCTTACTTACCTCTTCAACCGAAGGCACCTGCCTTTGCTGCCTCTTGCCTTTCCCAACCTACGAATCTAAAAAAACCCTAGCTTTCTCTCATATCTCCATTCATTTCCTTTCTCTCAATCCAGCACCCAAATAGTCAAATCGGTGGAACATCCATGAATGCTATCTTCTTGATTTGGAGTAAGAACTTCATTTTCTCAATCAAAATTGGCTGGAGTTTGCTGGTTCAGTTAGAGACAGATTTGGTAATGAAACTTGAGTGTGGGCATCGGGTGTGGAAAAGGCTTTATTACATTTATCTCTTTTTTTTTTTAATTGAAAAATGTGAGTAATTATAAAATGAATAGAAAATGATGCTTTTAAAAGCGCCAAGGTTGAGGTTCTCCTACAATGGCACTTAAAAAAGAGTCATTATTTGAAATGCATTGTACAATGACGCTTTTAAAAGCGCCAAGGTTGAGGTTCTCCTACAATGGCACTTAAAAAAGCGTCATTATTTGAAATTCATTATACAATGACGCTTAAAAAAGCGTCATTATTTAAAAATGTCATTATTTCTCCTATTAAAGCACTAAGATAATGCCAGCGTCATTAATACCCATTTTTGAGAATAAATAATGGCACTTTATATAAGCATCAAGAAAAAAAGCGTCATAAATTACATTTTTTGTAGTAGTGGATAGTTCCGGGTATCCATTGATTTCCTTATCAATTGGCATGATTTCTTCATTTTATTAGTAAAGACCCATTTTTAAGGACTTAGAGGGGTGCTACGGTCTTTACTGTACCTTCCCAGTAAGTAACCTGATCCTCGAGCCCATATTTGATTTTTCACAGACCACCTTTTCCAAAATAAAGAGTCACACTTAGGGTTTTCTTTCTTATTTTGTTTACCCTTTAAAAATAAAACAAAAATAAGTGGCGACTCCAAGTCATTTTCTTAAAAAATAAAATCATTTTTAAAAAAAAATAAAAAGCGAGCTTGCCATCAAGTGGAAGCGCATGAGCTGAAATGCGAGGTCCATAATATATTTATTTACTTTTTTTTTTAAGATGATCATATATATATATATATGAAATGCGAGGTCCATAATATATTTATTTACTTTTTTTTTTAAGATGATCATATATATATATATATGTGTGTGTGTGTGTGTGTGTGTGTGTGTGTGTGTGTGTGTGTGTGTGTGTGTGTGTGTGTGTGTGTGTGTGTGTGTGTGTGTGTGTGTGTGTTGTTCAACCTTATGAAACAAGTGTTGATCAACCCAACGGAGGATCATTACCATGTTTGATTATATGACAAGAGTTTAATAAAAAAAGGTTGATGAAGTTTTTTACCCAACGATATTGAACATCTTTACATTTCAATGCTTTTATTTTAATAATTATGACATATCCATATGATTTATGAATTATTATAATTCAACCTAACATAGGGATTATAATAATATACTTTTGAATTATGTGATTGTATTTCTGTCCAACGAAAGAATTATGATATGATCTCTAATGTTTATGATTAATGTGCTATCTAACTTAATTTTTGTTATAGTTAGATTATTGTAAAGTGTGGTGTTAAATATTGTCATGACAAAATAATTTCCCTTTTGAATTAAATTTTAATTTGCAGCAATGAATCCTATTGTTATTACAGACTATTTGACTACTATTAAACAATTAAATGGGGAAAATTTTTAAAAATGGAAGGAATAAATTGGAATTGTTCTTGGTTGCATGGATTTAGACAATGCCTTAAGAAAGCCTATACCCACAAAGCCTACTTCTGAAAGTACTAATGAACAAAAGGATTTATATGAAAAATGGGAGCGCTCTAATCACATGAGTCTAATGATTATGAAAAGTTCAATCACTCCTGCAATTTGTGGAGCAATCCCAGATTTAGATAATACAATGAGCTATATTAAATCGGTTGAAGAATAATTCTTAAGAACTTTCAAGTCCTTGGCAAGTACTCTTATGATCAAAATGATAACAATGAAATATGATGGTGATAGTAGTGTACGTGAGCACATCCTGAAGATGAGTGATATGGCTTCTCCATTGAAAGGAATGGACATGGCAATTTCTGAAGGTTTTCTTGTTCACTTCATAATGACTTCCTTTCCTTCACAATTTGGTCCTTTCAAAATTAATTATAATACTCAGAATGATAAGTGGAAAATGAGTGAACTAATTGCCATGTGTGTTTAAGAAGAAGAGAGGCTTAAAGTGGAAAAGCCCGATATGGCTCACCTTACTATTGGTCCAAATAAAAAAATCCTTCAAGAAAAGTAAAGGTAAGAAAAAGAAACAAGGTAATGATGTATCTCACAATGGGCAAAAGGACAAAAATAAGATACAATGTCGTTTTTGCCATAAGAAAGGTTACAAAAGAAGAGATTGTTCTGGTTTCAAAGCTTGGTTAGAAAAAGAAAGGTAAAACTTAATGCTGAGTGTCTTATGAATCTTATTTAGTTGATATACCACCAAACTCTTGGAGGATTGACACTGGTGCAAGCATTAACATAATGATTTCATTACAGAGATACCTTACAAGTAAGAGACTAAGTAAAGGAGAGTGAACCATTACTTTAGGAAATGGAACAGAAGTGGAAATTGAGGCTATTGGCACTCTTCATTTAATTTTGGATACTGGTTTCATTATGGATTTAGTAGATACAGTTTATGTTCTTGTTATTACTAGAAACCTAATTTCAGTTCCAAGACTTGATTCTTATGGTTATGAATTAAAGTTTTGAAATAATGGAGTTTCCTTGTTCTATAATTCATGTTTGGTTGCCTCTAACACTTTACATGGTAATCTTTATTCATTGAATTCAGGTTGCAAATATTCACAGTCTCTTTTATCTTATGTGCATGGATTCTATAAAAAATGAAATCAAGTGAATGAAAATTCATCCATATTGTGGCATAAGCGATTAGGTCACATTTCAAGAGAAAGGATGGAATGTCTTATTAAAGATGAAATTTTGACTTCACCTAATTTTTTTTATTTTACTAATTGTGTTGAATGCATAAAGGGAAAATACACTAAGGTTAAGAAAAATGGTGCCTCAAGGGCAACTAAATTATTAGAATGTATTCATTCTGACATTTAGGGACCTTATTCAATTCCAACTATCAATGGACATAAGTACTTTATTAGTTTTATTGATGACTTTTCAAGGTATTCTTATGTGTATCTTATTCGTGAAAAATATGAAGCATTAGATGTTCTTAAGATTTATAAAGCTGACGTTGAAAATCAACTGAATCGGCGAATTAAAAGTGTAAGATCTGATAGAGGTGGTGAATATTATGGTAGGTTCACCAAATATGCTTTTGCCTTATTTTTTAGAGAGAATGGTATCATTGCAAACTACACAATGCCTGGAACACCAGAGCAAAATGATGTGGCAGAGTGACAAAATCATACTCTAATTGACATAGTGAAAAGTATGATGAGTAACTCAACCTTGCCTGAATTTTTGTGGGGTGGAACATTGAAAATTGTTGTTCACATTCTCAATCATGTTCCTAGTAAGGATGTACCCAAAACTCCTTGTGAGTTATGGGTGGGTAGGAAATCGACTTTGAACTATTTACATGTATGGGGATGTCCAGTTAAAGCTAAAAATTTTAAACCACAAATAAAGAAATTGGATTCTAAAATCATGAGTTGTAATTTCATTGGCTATCTTGAAATATCGAAAGGTTTTAGATTTTATTGTCATGGTTAGGGCCCTAAATTTGTTGAAACTACACATGTTGTGTTTTTAGAAAATGAATATTTTAGTGGGAGAACTGAGCTTAAAAAGTTAACCTCTAATGAAGTATCAACACTAGTGATGGAATATGGTGTGACTCAAAAGGTTTCTCATAATGAAAATGAGAATGTCTCATCTATAGAAGTATCTTTGGGGAGATCACAAAGAGAGAAAAGACCAGCTATATCAAATGACTATGAAGTTTATCTTACTGAGTGTGATTATGATGTTGGCTTGGAAAATGATCCTACTTCTTATGATCAAGCCATCAATAGTGAAAATTTAACTATATGGCTTTATGCTATGGAAGAAGAGTTGAAATCAATGAAAGACAATGGAGTTTGGGATCTTGTAGAATTGCCCAAAGGAATTAAAACTATTGGTTGCAAATGAATTTTTAAAACCAAACATGATTCTAAGGGCAATGTCAAAATATACAAGTCTAGGTTAGTTGCAAAAGGATACACTCAAACAACATGGGAATGATGTTTTGGACCAAACAATTTTTATCCAAGAATTTTGATATGAAAGATCTTGGTGAAGCATCCTATGTGATAGGAATTGAAATTCATCAAGATAGGTCATGTGGATTATTAGGATTATCCTAAAAGAACTGTATTGAAAAAGTTCTTAAAAGATTCAACATGCAAAATTGTTTTAGCAGTGTTGTTCCCGTTGTGAAAATGGACATATTTTGTGAACTTCAATGTCCTAAAAATGATCTTGAAAAGAAACAAATGGACAAAATTCCTTATGCTTTTGCAGTAAGAAGTATCATGTATGCTCAAGTTTGCACTCGACCAGACATAGCTTATGTGGTAGGAATGCTTGGTTGATACCAAAGTAATATAGGTATTGATCATTGGAAAGCAGTTAAGAAAGTATTACGTTATTTGTAAGGGACTATGGACTACATATTTACATACAGAAGACCAAATAATCTAGAAATTATTGGTTATTTTGATTCTGATTATGTCGGCTATAAGGATACCAGAAAGTCTACATCTGGCTATATTTTTATGTTATCAAATGGACCTATTTCATGGAAAGCCATAAGAAATCATTGATAGCTTCTTCTACAATGGAAGCATAATATGTAGCATGTTATGAATCCACATGTCATGCAATATGGTTGAGAAACTTTGTCTCAAGGCTTCATGTTATTGATTCGATAATAAGACCATTGAGAATATATTGTGATAATAGTGTTGTTGTGTGGTTCTCTAAAAATAATAAGACTACAGAAGATCAAAGCACATTGATATTAAGTATCTTGTTGTAAAAGAGAAAGTTCAAAATGGAGTTGTCTCTATTGAACATATTAAAAATACACTTGTGTTGGTAGATCCATTGACAAAAGGTCTTCCACCTAACCTTTTTATGGATTATATTGCACGCATGGGCTTGGTGGCAAGTTTGTCTGTTTTAGATTGATTGAGAGTGTAATGTATGTGATCACATTATAATGAGAATAAAGTTCTTGATTATGATATATTGATGATTATTTCATCCATTTTTTTGCACAATATTAATCTAGATGTTTAAAAGTTGATGGGACCATTATGTGAATGAATTAGCATTATCACCTTAATGTTTCTAATGTCATAAAAGTCATTGATTCATGTTAATGGAGGTGCTAGTACTATAATCCTTGAAGAATATTGCATTGTTGTGCAATCCAATCATTTCAATGATTTGGTGTTAGTGGTTCCATGAAACATAATCTTAACATAAAGGATGCCTATTTTTGAGAAATTGTTATGGCCCTATTATGTTTTAATCTATTACTAATATAATTATGTAGGCAAAGTGGGAAATTGTTTCTTTTTTCCTATAATGTGTGGCCATATATAATTATATTTGTGTAAATATTATTTAAGGGTATCAATTGATAGGCAAGTGAATCAATTAATTGGGCATCCAAGCGTCTTATGCATGGAATACTCAAATTATAAATGGGGAGTTAGAAAAATTAATTTATATGAATGTGTTGCTACAACTTTTGTAACCCCATCATTATGAAATTTAATTTTTACATTATGTTTATGAGTAATGGAGGAAAATGGAAAAGTATAATCTATGCAATTATATAGATGCATTCAAGTTAATAACTCGCCATTACCCATTAATTTGTACATAATCGTTGTAAATAATGAGTATAACTCCCATAGAGTCTTTGATGGGAAGACTAAAAGATGTATAACTTTTTATAAGTTAAGGTCCCAAGCCACGCTCTCATTCTTTCTCATTCTTATGTCCTTTTGTTGTTTTATTTTTAACAACATACACCACACAAGTGACCCATCCACTATATGAGAATAGTGAGTTGAAGACCTTGACAATATAATTCACAAGGTGACTCAATCTCACTTCAAAAGTGTTATTGGTATCATGGATCAAGTAAGAATATGATCATTATTTTAGTACTTATATTTATTTTGTTTTATGCATCCAAAAATTATTTTTTTAAATAATTATTTCCGTATAAAGTTTATAAAAGTTTGGTTAACAATCATTTTCTTTGAACTTGGTCAATTTTACCCTTCAAAAGCAACCTTTAATAACCCGACTTTACATTATGAACATGAAGGGTGTCATGTCCCTAAAAAGCTTTCAGTTTAATATTCAGTTGCATATATAGGGTTTCGTCATGCCATGCGTCAAGTATCTAATGGAATATTAGTAACAAAATGTTCTTATGTTTTCTATGGGTCAAACTTTGTGTTCACTTTTTGATGAGATTTTCCTTTAGAAGAAATCGAGTTGTGTCCCCAAAAAGATGACTCATGCTGAAGACCTATGTTCCCCTTCATTTGCCTCTAAGTGTAGTGGTTGAGAAGTTTTAAGGTGGGAAAAAAAAAAATTGCTTTTGCCACATGAACTATTTTCATAGGGCCACTTGCCCTCAACTATGATGTGCCACTTCTTTTTTACACATGACCAAGGATCTATGCTCCTATGCATTTTCCAATGGTGGGACAAACGTTTATGTAGTTTGTGGCTTTAAAATTAGATAGTTAGTCATACTTCGCTTTTGATACATAATGTCTGAGTTGCTAAGCTTGAACTGATTTTATTGTTGGATGCACACCATGCTATCTTGAATCCTCTTTGATTCATTATTCAGTGAGTTGTTCTTGTTTTGTGCTTTGTTTTTCATTTTTATTCTATGCATATTCATTTTTTTTTAAGTTTGAAAATAGGTGTTTGGTTCCATGCTTTGATTGAGCCATCGCTTGGCTTCTTTTGGGTTTTTTCACGTTTTAAGGGTTTCAAAGTTTTTCATTTTTGTTTGAAGGTTTTTAAATTTTTAGTCGAATTCTTATGTTAGGATACCCTAGGATCATAGATGCATGCCTCTAACAGCACAAGGACATTAGATCTAATTGTAATAGAAGACAAAAAAACGAAAACATTAGATGTGGGGCATACAAAACATCACATTTAATCTAGATGTTCCTAGATCAAAATCCAAGTGTAGAAGAATGTCTCAAGCACCTGACAACCTTCCACTGCTCTAGACCTTGGCATTTATGTAGAGTAGCTACATGACCTTTTTGAGAGAGAGAGAGGCTCTTTGAGAGACTCTTTGAAAGACATTAATAGTCCCTTAAGTGACTTTGACTCAACTTAAGCTCAGGTTAATTAATTAGCTCTAGTAGGTTTCAATTAATTAATTAGTTCAATTTAGAAAAACAAAATTAATTGATCATAAAATCTTATGCAACCTTACATTTTTACCAAAAACTCCCTTATGCACATATCTATAAAATCTTAAAATTTTATACTAACAAAGAATATGAGTTCGAGCATGGACCACTAGGATCCATAGGAAAATATTGGATTACTCATAATCCAATCTAGAAGTTAACTCAATACTCTATGAAAAAGAGTCAGCTGCACTCCAATATCCTATAAAATTACATCGAAATGCAAATTGATTAAATCCAATAGTTTTAAAAAATAATTAATAATAATCTTATCAAAACTAACATCCAAATGATTCTTAAAAGAAATAACTAACATCAATTTTATTAAAACTAAGATCCAAAGATTTTTTAAAAAGATAACTAACATTAATTTTCGTAAATCTAACATTTTAAAAATGACTATCATTAACACTTAGAATAAGATAATCATAGAGAATTAACCAAATAAACATTCAAAAGAAACCAATCTTAAAATATTTAAAAAAAATCGTCTTTGCATTATTAACAATAAGAACTAGATAATCATCAACAAATAAACATTCAGAAGAAACTAATTTTAAAATATTTTTGTTATGTTTGCTCCTCAGAAAATTTGAGGGAAAATGTGAGGGAAATAAGAAAAAGAAAATAAAGAGGAAAAGTAGAAGGAAATGAAAAATGAAGAAAAATAAAAAATAGAGTTAAAGTCGTTAAATTATTTTTATTTGCTACTTCAAACTTATTTTATTTGTTGTAACTCATCAATATAAAAATTAAATAATTTTAAAATTCATAAGTTTCTAACTAATTTTAATTATATTTAATTTTCTTTGAATTTTTTTATATGACAACCAAATATGAGAAAATCATTTTCTTTAATTTTTTTTTTCTTTCCTTAATACTTTCCGGGAACCAAATATGACCTTAAAAAAATCTGACTTTGCATAGATAATCATCAACAAATAAAACATTCAAAGAGATACGAAAGCTATTTATGAGATTAAACTCTCTTCCATGAGATCACAAATCTAAAGTCTCATTAAAGATCAATCTCTATTCCATGAGATCACAAATCAAAAATCTCATTAAAAAAAAAAAAATCTTGCTCTAATACCTTGTTGAAATTCAAAAAAAGATTCAAAGAGATAAGAAAGAAATGAAAATATAGGATTTCTTATTATAAATTTCTTGTATAATACCATTAGAATTTAAATTGATATAATAAAAGGAAATAAAGACTAATTTACTCTTACTTCTAAAAAGAAAGAAAATAATTTTGATATAATAACTAAATAAATAAGAGATATAGTAACAAAATAAATAAATATATACTAACAAATATATAATAATTAAATAAATGTATAGTAACTAAATACATTAATAACTCTTAACATCTTTTAAATTTTGAGATAACAAAAGAAGCTAATTGAGCGACATTTTTAGTTTGATTTCTTTATTTTAATTTTAGAAAATCACTATTTTCAACTTTTCTCTTGAATTATTTTCATTTATACTATTTTATGATTGGATTTAATTTATATTTTTAGAGATGATTTGTAAATAATTTATGATTGATTGTAGTTAATTTTTTTTTTTTTTGATAACCAAGGAACCTTTCATGGAGAAGCTCTTAGAACTCTCATCGGGACCACACCTTGGGGTTGATAGTGCCCACATTAGCTAACACTAGGTAATTGCAGTTTAAGAATATATAACATAAAAAAATAATTTTTTTTTATTTTCTTTAAGAATATATAACATATTTAAAAAAAAAATATTAATTTTCGAAATTGAGTTATTTTTTTTCTATGGGGATGATTTTTATGGCCAAAATTAACTTTTATCACGTGATTTTTTGTTGCAAGGGTCTTTTAAGCAAGAACCCTACTTTGCAGCCAAGACCTTGTCTCAAAGTTTGACTTTGTGGCTAAAAGTAATCTTTTACCACTGACTATTTTTCTTCTCATGCCTTGAATAATCTGGTTTTCTAAGGGTCATTTTGCAAAATAGTGACTTGATTTAGAAATTACTGTGTGACTTAAACTGTGCTCCAGAATGACACAAAATGGACATTGTGTAGTATCGAGTTAAAACAAATACAAAAAGATGATAAACAGATCCCATTCAAATCGATATAAACCACAGCTAAAGTGGAATTAAGATATATACATGAGCAACTTAATTTAAGTTTATGTATATTGTATTATAGTGTGTTTTTAATTTTGTTGTATATTATATGAGTTTCTTCTATATAGAGAAATTGGGGACAACTTTAAACACGTTCATTGATTTGTGCTTTAATTAATAATTAAATGTATATTAAATATGTTTTGATTATATAAAAAATCATGATAATTTGATTGTCATAAGATTAAGTAATCTTGATATAAGTTGAATCCAACCTTAACATATATGAAAGAAACATTAACATATCATATACTAATAAGATTTCATCATTTGTAAAAATTGACAAAATCTTAACATATGTATATGTCAAGTTACCTTTAAACTTTTCTTGTCATTGGCTTAGATAGCATATATGAATAATAACCTACCTTCACAGATATACCTTACATTGACGATGAAAAACTGTCAACGAAGGCTTTTTTTCTTGTAGTGTAATAATCTTATCAAAACTAACATCGAAATGATTCTTAAAAGAAATAACTAACATCAATTTTATTAAAACTAAGATCCAAAGATTTTTTTAAAAAGATAACTAAGATCAATTTTCGAAAATCTAACATTTTAAAAATAACTATCATTAACACTTAGAATAAGATAATCATAGGGAATTAACCAAATAAACATTCAAAAGAAACCAATCTTAAAATATTTTTAAAAAAACTGACTTTGCATTATTAACAATAAGAACTAGATAATGGTCAACAAATAAACATTCAAAAGAAACTAATTTTAAAATATTTTTGTTATGTTTGGTCCTCATAAAATTTGAGGGAAAATGTGAGGGAAATAAGGGAAAGAAAATAAAGAGGAAAAGTAGAAGGAAATGAAAAATGAAGAAAAATAAAAATAGAGTTAAAGTCATTAAATTATTTTTATTTGCTACTTCAAACTTATTTTATTTGTTATAACTCATCAATATAAAGATTAAATAATTTTAAAATTCATAAGTTTCTAACTAATTTTAATTATTGTGGACCCGCATTTTTCACGTGCATCCCCACTCGATCGGCGAGACTCGCTTTTTATTTGTGAAAAATTAATTTTAGAAAAGTTGGAGTCGCCACCTATTTTATTTTTATTTTAAAGGGAAAATAAAACAAGAAAGAAAACCCTAAAAAGTGACTCCATAGTTTTGGAAAAAGCATGTCTTTGGGAAACCTGAGTCTAGGTCCGGGGATCAGGTTACTTATTAGGAAGGTACCTCTAGGAGGTAGCACCCCTCTAAGCCCTAAAAAGGTCTCTACTAACTAAGTTAAGGGTAATGTGGCAATTAATTGATTAATTGTAGATACCTAAGTAAGCTAGGGTGATTTCAAAAAAATTGCATGCTAAACAAGATAAGATCACAATAAAGAAGAGTTAGGGTGCGTACCTGAACCGCTTCTTAGGCGCTATTATAAAACATCAATGCTTAGTTTAGATGATGTATCACACAACATGCATCTTCATTAAATATGATCAAACAATCAAATAAATATCAAGACAATCAAATATGACACCAAACAGGGCAATGGCATGCATATTCATGAAATTTTGGAAAGTGTGGTGGTAGAGAGCATACCTAGACAGCAAGCTGTGCGCTAAAGTGAGAAATAAGGTTAGCTCAATAATAAGTGTAAAACAATCTCACGTATCCATATAGAGGAAGCACAATCAAACAAACAATATTGAGAAAAATTTCATGAATGCCGGACCCCCACCAAAGCCCTAATTAATCTTGCATGAATTGATTCTACGAATTCCATTATTTGGAATCATGAAGTTTATTCATGCTTGTAAAAAAAACGAGAAAAGCTGTTAAAATTAGTTGAAAATGATGAAAAGGCATGCCGGGAGGGAAATGGCAGCAAAGAGTTTATTAAAAAAATCTAAATTTCATGCCTAGAAACTCTTAAGGAATTTTAAAGAAAACTAGAGTTATTTTTTAAGGAAAACGGTTTTGAAATTCATATTTAAGATGTGTAAGATCACAAAAAAAAAAAAAAAAAAGAAGCATTAGGAGGAGTATGATGCGTGGCAAGGTGGCCACTTTGTGAGTGAGGTTTGGAGGTGCACTTGAGACTGCATTGCTGAAACAGATTCGTGAGAAGACCTCTGCAAATCACTGGTGTTATTCTCTCTGGATTTTCTCCTTCTTCCTTCTTGTGTTTTCTTTCTTTGTCCTATATTGGTCTATGAGCTGTGCTTGATATTCTAGGGCCCCCTCCATACCCTGGGCTCTTCCATTTGATGAGTCCGAGTCATCTTCAGATTGGATAACCATGATCTTCGTCATATATCCTAAGCCCATTGGTTTGCTAGTTGGTTGAGTTTCCTTGAATCCCAAAATACTTCAATATTCCTCCCTGAGTGCAATTTCTTGTTCGTTCCTTTGATTAGTACTGATTCTTGGACTGATCTAACCAAGGATCCTTGGAGAATTCACAGATTGAAGGAGCAGAAAAGAAATAAAAAAATGAAGAGAAAATCCATCATGAAGACCTTGTCGTTTGCAATTGCACCAGCATTTTCTAAAGCAAAGCCCATAGGCGACTGATCTTTTCCCATAACACAGCAAGCATTATCCCATGACTAGACTGAACTAGTTCCTTTCATTATTTTGGAGTAGCCGAATCCATTGAGAACAATCAAGTCCCCACCTTGAAATGATAGTCAGCACCTAGCAGCATATGAATAAACGTTGAGAGGTTTTTCAATATTTCACAAAAATTCTCTTCTCGCATTTTATTAGTTTCCTGTGATTCAAGCTGGACATCGACAACCTACTCAAAGTGAATATCAGGATTTTCTAGGTATGACAGTCCTTGTTCTTCTATTTGGATCTCATTATGAAGATCACCTCCAACAAAGTTTGTTCTTATTTTGAGGCAACAGTATCAGCAGCTTCATCGTTCCCTCTATCGGACTTACCAACCTGTTTGATATCAAATACACCATACTCTTTCCAAGCTGTCTGTTTTCGTAATGGATTTATGAACCTTTGCCCTCTAAAAAATTATTGGCCTCAATTGTCTTTCCATTTAAAGCTATGACAGTGCAATGAACTTCCACTCGAGAAGGTTTAATTTGAACAATGGTTTTTGCTGCACCTAGAATTGTAGCTGAACCCTCGTATCGAACATCATGAGTTCAATATGATAACGAGTCCAATCCATTCAATTTGACTCCCCGATAAATTTTTGAACTATCATCTTCATCCTTGTAAAAATTGTTTCCAGCATCTGAGCCATCTGTGTTGCCACCTTCATGCTCAGAACCATCATCATCATCTTCTGGACCCCTGTGATCGTTGCGAGGGTGATTGAAAGTGACGAGCAGGTTCCAGGCTCCCTTTGGAAATTAAATACACTTTACTAGTTTCAATCTGATTGTAGAGTTGATCAGCTACAGCAGTGAAACATACTTCCCTAATTTCTCCACCATCAACTCACCAGCAACTACATCAAGTGTTAAAACATCACCGCTTCCTGTTCCGAACATTGAAGCTTCCTTTTTCTTTGTCTTGCTGTCCAGAAACAACCATTTTTAAACAAGTATAATCGATTGAAAGGTGCCCTCTTTTAGGTTTGTTGTATAAATTAGTTGTGTCTGTTGATATGATGTCTGCAAATTCAATCTGAATCTGACCATTCAAAATACCCCAAATCTTAATTTGTGCATCTCCATAACTGATGCCAAAGAAGTCCAAAGAGGAGCCAAAGGTTGTTAACAAATCTTGAGAAGCAGAGGGTTGATTTCACTGAAAGTGGTCTACGGTCCCATAAAAATTTCTGGTTCTGGTATTTCAAATAATGAATTCCTCTCTGAAGAACTGGACTGGGCATGCTGCACTTCGATCTCTTGATTGATCCATCTTACGAAGAAGTTCAAGCACATTCTGACTTGATTGAGCAGTGTTGTTTTAGATATAGATATCAACTGATCTGAGGAAAAATCCTCTTTTCATTTCACTAGAATCTTTAGGAATATGACTAGGAAAATTTAGATGATCCAGAAAATCCTTGTTCATGAATTTTTAATCTCAGGGAAACCTGCGAGGACATGGCCTATATGAAATTTCCGTCTTTCTTGGAATACTCAATAGAGAGATGCTAAAAAAAAAAGTGAACCCAAACCAGAGAAAACACCACCACCATTAGTATTGAGAACGAGGAAGCCTTGGAGGCTTGTAGAATTGTTGGCCGGTTTTACGTAGTACTAATGCTAGATGATGATGAGTAAAGCCTTTTGTAAACTGGGATATTATGTAGAGCAATAGGCATTACTTCAGAAAAAAAAGAAAAAATTAAGTCACGACAGTAGTTCGAATAGAACTTCCATCCCTGATTTTTCCACAAATAGTCGACAAATTTCAGAATTTTCCAAAGTTCTATTAACCAGTGTGGTCACATGAAAGATGGAGAGTTGAACGAGCTGCTTATTATTGATGTCTACTACAGCTGAACCCATCAAAGCAACTAGAGCAGAGGCCATCCTTTTCTTTGTCTTCAAGATCCATTTCCATTGCAGCAGCCTCATTAAGTCTTCTTGGTGACTCTAAATTATCATCCCATTGTTCCCAAGGAATGTCTCCAGCCTGTCTCTAAACTGCAATAACTGTAATCTTACCTTGCGGAAATCCCAAATTTGGCCATTCCCATGATCATCTCATTCAGAAAACCTATACCGACTAGTTAGATGGAGCCCATAGACAAATAGAGCCTTCACAGCATCTTCCATTGGTCCAATTTTATTAACACATTCAGACAATACAGGATCCTGAATGAGTGAAGATTTAGCACCTCTGGAAGCTTCAGCACCATTTCTCTCAGTAAATCAACCCATTCCTTCTGAACAAAATTTTCCTTGCCCATTACATCTGCCATATGCTTCAAAAGGAATTTGTTTATCATGCGCTGAATACATGCTTAAATCCACCAACCATCAGCTATGAATGTTATCGTTGCTTCAGGTGTTTCATGGTCACTCTTCACTTCAAGTTTAGGAATTTGGACGGAGAGTTCAGTAGAAGAGACTGATAACCTATATGCATCATGCCTTAAGATCAGTTCATTGGATGACATATCATATATACAACGCGACAAAATGACCAGTGCCTGATTCTCTGAGATATTATTAAAGAACTCCATGCTAATCTTTTCATAAGCATAAACTATGGTGTCATAATCCAGGCCACTCATTTCCATAACAGAGGTCACATTCAATTCATTTATGAGATTTGCCACAGAGAGTACCTAAGGGTCAGTTTCAGCAAGATCACCAAGAAGGCCACAAATAACCAAACGTATATCCAGTCTAGCAGAAATTAGCAGAGGAGAAATGGCATTCAAGATTTTTTTTTTTTGAGAAGTTTCACTCCCTGAAACTGGTATAATATCTCGAATAAGTTGCAAAGCTTCTACACATGCATCAGAATTCTGAGCTTTCTTTCCTTTTCGATAGTGATGTCTTCATCATCCAATTTGTTATCAATGTTCAACAAATTCTCAATAAACTTAAGGACACAAGATATAATAACTTCAGGTGCTGTTGTAACAGTTAAAATTGAAAATATATCAGCAACAAGATTCTATTCCCTGTGCAATAATGATTCAAGATTGTGGCTTCTACCTAACATCACCAATCTCTGTTTCTTCTTCTTCGGCGAGCTGAACCCCAAGCAGTCCCTTCATAGAAATCTACCCTTCGCTGTTTTCTCTGGTGGAGAGAGATCCATGAGACTTCTCTAGCAGATTCTGATCCAATTTTTGAGGTTCTACTTGTACATCATTTGGAAATTCCAGTACTGTTACTGCATTCTTATATGCATTTACAAGCTGCTCAAATGTTGTCCCGGATGTCGAGCTTCTCATAGCTTCCTAATTGAGTTATCTATCCAGCTTCTACAACCAGAATTTTATCGACTTCAGAGAGAGAATCCACTTGATGAGTCACCAAAATTATAGTTTTATGAGCAAGAGCAGCTATGACGAGTCACCAGAATTATAGTTTTATGAGCAAGAGCAGCTATGACGCTCTCATTGAGAGGAATTGCAGCTGTATGTGCATCTACTGCACTGGAAGGATCATCTGAGAGGTAGATATTGGCATCATTATAGACAGCTCGTGCAAGTTGAATCCTCTGCTTCTGTCCTCCACTCATATTAAGCCCTCTCTAACCGATTTTTGTTTCATCACCATGATCAAAACTGTTCATATCCTTATCTAAGTCACATGCTCTATAACAGAAAGGTTTTCTTTTCTTCGTTAAATTCTGTATACAGCCTATCAGATAGATCAGAAATCAGTCCCGCCATTGATGCATAATCATTAGTTACATACTTGGCGCCTAACAAAACCACTGATGAGTTGCCAAAGGCACTTAAAACCTCTTGCCAATTGGGTGATGAGTTGAAGTAAAAATCTCTGTATGCTACATCCTTAAGTAATGGTGATAATGACTTCCCTAGATTACGGAAAAACCTTGATGTAACGTGCCTACAAACAAATTTTGTTCATTACAGAGTGGTGTCACTTAGAAGTTCCATCAAGATTTGTATTAGATTTTTCAAGCCATTCCACTATTCCCTCCACATTGCAAAGTAGCTCATGAACTATGGAAGCCATAAAACTGTAAGTGTCACCCAATATACGAGTCTTCTCGGATGTAGCCTCATCAGTCAGTGAACTGGCACTCCGGGTGGTCTTACCCTGTTGGAAAATATGTCATTCAACCACCAAAGCTTTAGTTGTGAAGACGTATCCCTGGCAATATGATACTAAAAACAAAAGGTGTTCCGCAAGATACAAGAAGCAAACTGGTGACAAAATCAAATTCTTTCCTCTGCTTGGCATGGTAAGTATCTTCCAGAGCTCCATGGTGCTTCAAAATCAGTGAAGGTTCTTTCTGAGCAGCAGCAAAACCGCTTGAAAACAGTTCTGATCTCTTAATTACACAAAGTCCCTTAATGAATTCTTTCCGTGGGGAATCCTTATTAAAGCTTTCCGCAGATTCGTCAGTTTACTTAACCCAAGAATAATTATCACTGCCCTCTCAATTTAACCACACACTGTATGCATATAAATCAGAGCATTGGAAACTAAAAGAAACAACTCAAACCTGAGTTTCAGAGCACGAACATGATTCTTTCGACCAGACACGATATCGGAGACTCGAGCACTGACCTTGGAAAGAATTATATGAGTCAAAATATTCCTGATCATTCCTTGGTGATGCGTACGGGTATACATGTGAACTGTTTCAACCGGATGGTCTCTTTTGTGACAAATCCAGGATCATATGGTTCCAAACCACCAGTGTGTGACATTTAATCTGATTAAAAACGAGATGGGCTTCGTGTGATTTCGTGGATGATAGTCAATACGACCTCTTGCATTATATGGGAGCCATCTTCGTATATCCTATTGGCTTGAATAGTACTAATGATATTTGCAATATTATCCCTCCATGACAGTAGTTTTGATCGAAGGTATTGCCACTGTCGAAACAAGAAAAAAGCCTGCTAGAATTCCAGCCCAGGATACCATGAACAGAGAACCCCGGGAACAGAAGCAACTTCTGTATCCAACTAAATCACATCCGGAACCCGGTTTAACAACTTTCTTGCCTTGAAGAAGAAATACCCAATCTGACTCAACAGACTGCAACCATGTGCCAAACCCCAAAAGCAACCCACATTCTACAGAGTCTTTATAAAGTTTCCACCTTTCTTGGAATACTCATGGTCTCCATAACCGAGAACACCAAAGTAAAGAAGAGGAAGAAACGTAGCTACAGAAGCGTAGAAAAAAGAAACCAAGAAAGAAAGAAAAAAAACAGGGGAAAAGGAAGATAATGGGTGGGTAATCAGAATAAGTCACATTTCATGCTTTTCAAAATGGCTTGAAGAATTGAACACGTTAAGACAAACTTAGTTAAAATTATATCAAAATTTCATAAACATTAAAGCTCAGACATAAATCTATGTTTCAGCTATTTGTAGAAAGAATCCAAGAAATCAAGAACACAATCATAACAGAGCAAGCTTGAAGGAGATTTCGATCCAACAACACAAATAAGTGGCCCTCAATGTCCACTCCAATCAGCAAGAATAACTTCTCGAAAACAGCCAGAGAATCTAGAGTGGAATGTAAACGGGAATACCAAAATAAAATAAAAAATAAAAAAACAAGAAGCGTACCTGGCAGAACCTTGGCTGCAATCTCCCTTTTCCCGCTCTTGTGCACCCTTCTACCCCTCTCAATCAAAGAATTCTCCTCTCCTCCAGCCCCAAAAAAATCCACCCTTTTCAACATCCTTTTGCACGTATATATATCAGCCTTCCAACAGAACCCCCAAATCTGCTGGAGGAAAGTCCCCTCATTCCTTCCTTTTTGTCTCTCTTTCTTATTTTCTTCCCTTTTATGACTGATTCCCCCATGGAAATAATATATGTGCTATCCTTCTAAAAAACAAAATCTCCTCTTTTTCAAAAGTTCGTTGGTTCTCTTTCCAAATAGTTGGCAATCGTTTCTCATGCAAGAAATAAAATAAAGATAAAAATAAAAATAAAAATAAAATAAAGATAAAATAAAATAAAGATTAAAATCGATAAATATCGTGAAATTGAAAATCAAAAGAAATTTAAATCACGCACCTAAAAATAAATAAATAAATAAAATAAAAAATAATTAAAAACAAAAAAATAAAAATCAACCACATGCAAGTCATACGAGCTATGTAACCACAAAAAAATATGAGTCATGCAACCATGCAAAAACACGAGCCACGCAACTATGCGAAAATACGAGTCATGCAACCATGCAAACCATGCAGAAACATCTAAAGGTGACCTAGGGTGTGTCCTAGTGCGCTAGGGCGAACGAAGTGGACCAAGTGTGCTTAAGTGGGCCTAAGTGGGTGCCTAATGAACTAGGTGTCTTAAAGTGATTGGGATATTGTCTAAGTGACCTAAACATGCCTAAGAACTATCCTAAAAAAGAAAGAAAAGCTTAAGTCTAAATCAAAACTGCCAAGGGTCACAATAAGGGCTAGGCAATCCCTCAACCAGAGTCTCCGAGTGGCTCAAGAAAGGTAAGTAATGTGAGTAGCTATGGGCCACCAAGGAACTACTATAAAGTATCGAACTAGTATCTAATAGGACATGTGCTAGGAGGACAAAATTGAGGGTCTACAAATATGCCCTCTTCGGTATAGATCACAAGCGTAAGGAGTATGAGTAAAAAATACGAATAATGAGTGGAACGAAGTAAACTATACCAAGAACTAAAGAAGGACCAGAGATTTTGTCTTAGCACATGGCGAGAGTAAGGTTGGAACATGGGGTTGCAACGACAAGGAAGGAGCAATCTACGTGGGGGAATGGCAATAAAGAGAGGAAAGTATGTGGTGAGTAGCACAAAGATGGAAGTAGATGAAAATGATGACTCAAAGTCATGAATGGGATGAATAACTCTAGGTCATGGACAAGATGAATGACTCTGGGTCAAAATAGGACAAACGACTTTGGGTCGGAAATAGGATGAACGACTCTGGGTCATAAGCTCAGGGCTATAAATACTAAGAATGATTCTGGGTCAAGATGGAGTGAATGACTCCGGGTCATGAGCTCGGGGCTCTAAATGGAAAGAAATGACTCTGGATCATAAATGAAAATCGACTCTAGGTCGAGAACGCAGGGCTCTAAATGGATAGCCAATCAGGATGCTTTTCGACTCAAGGTGTCGGGTCGAGGCCACTCACAAGTGGCTAAATGATGAAACAAAACATCTCAAGAATGTGAAGGATGCAAACGACTCTAGGTCATAAGCTCAGGGCTCGGTATGCTATGAATGACTCTGGGTCATGATGCGATGAGTAACTCAGGGTTATGATGAACAGCTCAAGGCTATGGATGGAATGAATGACTCTGGGTCATGATGCAATAAGCAACTCAGAGTTACGATGAATAGCTCAGGGTTATGGATGACATAAATAACTCTGGGTCATGATGCAATGAGTAACTCGGGGTTACAATGAATAGCTCAGGGCTATGAGCTCCGGGCTCTATGATTGATCGGCTAAAAGGAAAATTCGATACGCAAACTCCCGGTCAAACCACTCATGGGCGACCAAATGATGAAGGCTCAGCTCAGGGCTGGAAAGACTCTGGGTCTATAGGAAACGATAGCTTAGGGCTACCAGGCTCAGGACCTAAGGGAAGAAAGAGAGCTCAGGGCTATAAGACTCAGGGTCTAGAAGGAATAGATAACTCAGGGCTATGAGGCTCGAGGCCTAGAAGGAACGGATAAATCAAGGCCATAAGACTCAGGGTCTAGAAGGAGTGGATAGCTCAGGACTATGAGGCTCAGGGCCTAGAAGGAACAAATAAAGAAGACCAACTCGAAAGTGGATATGAAGTAAATGGGCTCAGAGTCGTATACTCAAAGTGATAAGAGTCGGACTACTAAGCTCAAGAAGGGAAATATGCCCCAGTATCCAGGGTGCTCACACTGCTAAAACAACTAGTAAATCAATCATCCGCTGAAATCAATGGGTCAAGGATCAATACACCATGACAAACCTCTGAAAAGTCAAACTGGAAGAACTCTTTGTGTCTGAAAAGCTGCTCTGCCGACAAATCTCAAAAGGTAAATCTCAAAGTGTGGATATCGTGGCTCATCTAAAAACAAATCTCATAGTGCACAAAATACTACTCATCTGGATAATTTAATTTGCAAGGTAACAATGATGAAAACAAATCCATCTCATGAACATCTAGCTAAAGGATCCGCCCATGCTCCTCAGGTGAAGCCTGATGTGATCCATCTCTATCTCGACAAATCCATGTAGGGAGGTCCTGATATAATCAATCGTCGAAAGCTCCAAACTAATACTCCATCTAAAACCAAGCTGGCCACTGTCTCAATCTCAAGGATACTCAAAGAAAATGGGGAAATACGCCCCAATATAAGATCTGATATCAAAGTCATGAGGTAAACAACCGACACTAATCATCCATCCTCATACCATTGCCTAAACTAATCTCTCAAAGGAGAGGGGAATATGCTCCAGTATGATATCTGATGTCAAAGTCGTGAGATAAACAACCAACAATGATCATCCATCTATATACCGCTGCCCGAACATAATCTCATCATGGAGAGGGGAATATGCCCCAGTATGGATATCTAATGTACAATAAAGAATCCATCAAAATCAATCAAACATCTCTATAACCATGCATAGGAATAGTCATATCATCCAACAACAACTAGAAACCTCAGAGAAAAGGGGAAATATGCCCCAGTGTGGATATCTGATGCACAATCAAAAGGATGAATCCAACATCATCAATCAACTGTCTCAAACTCAACAATAATCCGCTAAGAAATCAGAATGAAGTATTAGTCGATACCTCAAGGAAGACTCTCTAAATCTGATCTCAAATGAATAATCAAAATGATGAGGAATATGATAATCTCGAGAGTAGAAGCACGTCTCTGACGAATCCCTAACTAAATCTGATGGGAATCTGGTGACCTCCAAATAGGGGAATATACCCCAATGTACAAGATCTATACACTGCACTGAAAACCGCTGCAACTCAATAATGATCCACTAGTCTATCTCAAAAACACTTCGCAAATGGAACCTAGAATCATAAAAACTGTCAATAAGCTCAACAATGCTCCACTAGAACTAATATCATCTCAACATGCTCACTAGGGATCTCTGATCGATGAAAATGCCTAGGCTCAAAGAAAGTGCTCCACTAGGGGCTCATCTGAACCAAATGAAAGGGGAATATGCCCTAGTATGGATATCTGATGTGCAGTAGAATGGAAGCAAACAACATCAAATATCATCCATAAAAATGAAGCAATCGTCTACATCCAACACTAGATCACCTCCAAGCATCAAAGAAGCATCTCCTAGAAGAAGAAATAAACGACGTCTATATATCAACCAAATCCCAAACACCAGCCTAAGTAGAGGCTGTCAAAGATAGCATCTGATCTCATGGCCTCAGGGTGGTCTTAAGACACGGGACGTAACATAGCCAGGGTGATAGGGTGAAAGAAATGAAGGGAAACTAGGCTCAAATACCCAATGATCAAACCCATACCCTCATGTACAACATGTAATGCATAGAAAAAATCTCATGAGCCATGAACCTAAAGGTAACCAAAGGAAATGTTGATGGCGAAACAAAAGAAAGGATAAGTGGTCAAACCATCAATGAAACATGTGAGTAATGTGAAGAAGGTATCGAATCAGAAATGTGTATCAATATGTAGGGAATAGATCAAATATGGAACAATGATCTGGAAAGAGGTGATGAGATACAAAAGAAGGCAATGAGAAAGTGGAATGAATGATAATCAACTCATATTAGTACAATAAAGGAAAGTCATATCACCAATGATGGAATGATGGATAAGACAATGATCTGGAGACCCTAGTAAAAGGTCACTCATCTCTCATACCTAACACATATCTACCATGACTCGAGAAGCATAGGATACCATAGAACTCTCACATGAACCCTCGAGACTCCAAATGCATGACAAGAATGGCTCAAGGAGTGAAAACCCATATAAAAATCTTGCAAGAACCCACAATGACAAATATACCCAATAAACAGACCTCAAAATGTGACATAAGTGCCCAATGGAGCAAGATTACATACACAAACATATCATTGCGCTTTTTCTTTCTTTTTTTTTTTTGTTTTTTTGTTTTTTTTTGTTTTTTTGTTTTTTTTTGTGTTTTTTTTTGTGTTTTTTTTTTTTTTTTTTTAAGCGCATGCTCTGATCATCAATAAGTCAAACTCCAATGGAAAAGATACAAGGAATGAATAAACTCTCTCAAATCACTAATGAATACATGAACCCCAACCCATGAGACAACCTCTCAAACTAAAATCTCCGAATCAATGCCAAATGATGGGATGAATGGAGTGATATGACTGCCCTTTTTGTACTAAGATGTGAAGAATTATCAGCCCAAGGAAGAGAAGAGATAAAATGAAGCAAATAATGATAAAAGCAAGAAAAAGAATGGAAATGTGATGATAGCAAAATAGAACAAACGGGGTGATAAGGAGATGATGACAAGAATGAGAAGATAGGCCTATAAGTCTAAAGCTCATGAGACTTTCATAGCAAAGCATGCATATACACCAAAGGGTCCCAACCCGGGTGTAGAAATGGTAATCAAGGCTATAAGAAAGAAATAAGGCTATAACATACCACGTGAGGCTCAATGGGCTAGCAATGGTTTAATATATCAATAAAGGTGATAAGATGTAAGACTAACCGAAATGATGGCCACCCATCCTGTGACCATGGTCTCAAATGTAATACTTCTCAAATGTACAACATGTAATGCATAGAAAAAATCTCATGAGCCATGAACCTAAAGGTAACCAAAGGAAATGTTGATGGCGAAACAAAAGAAAGGATAAGTGGTCAAACCATCAATGAAACATGTGAGTGATGTGAAGAAGGTATTGAATCAGAAATGTGTATCAATATGTAGAGAATAAATCAAATATGGAACAATGATCTGGAAAGAGGTGATGAGATACAAAAGAAGGCAATGAGAAAGTGGAATGAATGATAATCAACTCATATTAGTACAATAAAGGAAAGTCATATCACCAATGATGGAATGGTGGATAAGACAATGATCTGGAGACCCTAGTAAAAGGTCACTCATCTCTCATACCTAACACATATCTACCATGACCCGAGAAGCATAGGATACCATAGAACTCTCACATGAACCCTCGAGACTCCAAATGCATGACAAGAATGGCTCAAGGAGTGAAAACCCATATAAAAATCTTGCAAGAACCCACAATGACAAATATACCCAATAAACAGACCTCAAAATGTGACATAAGTGCCCAATGGAGCAAGATTCCATACACAAACATATCATTGCGCTTTTTCTGAAATGATGTCTCTTGCCTATCTCTAAACTGCAATAACTGTAATCTTACTTTACGGAAATCCCAAATTTGGCCATTCCCATGATCATCTAATTCAGAAAACCTATACCGACTAGTTAGATGGAGCCCATAGGCAAATAGAGCCTCCACAACATCTTCCATTAGTCCAACTTTATTAACACATTCAGATAATACAGAATCCTGAAGGAGTGAAGATTTACCATCTCTGGAAGCTTCAACACCATTTCTCTCAGTAAATCAACCCATTCCTTCTAAACAAAATTTTCCTTGCCCATTGCATCTAATATATGCTTCAAATGGAATTTGTTTATCATGTGCTGAATAAATGCTTCAGTCCACCAACCATCAGTTATGAATATTACCAATGCTTCATGTGTTTCATGGTCACTCTTCACTTCAAGTTTAGGAATTTGGATGGAGAATTCAACAGAAGAGACCAATAACCCATATGCATTATGCCTTAAGATCAGTTCATTGGATGACATATCATATATATACAACACAAAAAAAATGACATTCAAGATTATGGTGTCATATTATAGAAGAACTCCATGCTAATCTTTTCATAAGCATAAATTATGGTGTCATAATCCAGGCCACCTGGTTCCATAACAGAGGTCACATTCAATTCATTTATGAGATTTGCCATAGAGAGTACCTAAGGGTTAGTTTCAGCAAGAACACCAAGAAGACTACAAATAACCAAACGTATATCCAATCCAGGAGAAATTAGCAGAGGAGAAACAACATTCAAGATTGGAGAAATTTCATTCCCTGAAACTAGTATAATATCTCAAATAACTTGCAAAGCTTCTACACATGCATCAGGATTCTGAGCTTTCTTTCCTAAAAAAAAGGGAGCAAGTTATTAATGAATTTTCTTGCTTGCAATGGATCCTTTATATATCTTGACAACAATTTGAAAATTCCAAGCTCTGTTTCTCCAGGATATTTGACTAATTTCCTTTTTGTTACAAATTTGGAAAAGACAATGCAAGCTGCAAATGAGAGTCTCAATGTTCGAAAGTAGAACATTTTTTTTATAGTGATGTCTTCATCATCCAATTCATTATCAAGGTTCAACAGATCCTCAATAAACTTAAGAACACAAGATGTAATAGCTTCAGATGCTGTTGTAATAGTTAAAATTGAAAATATATCAGCAACAAGATTATATTCCCTGTGCAATAATGATTCAAGATTGTGGCTTCTACCCAACATCACCAATCTTTGTTTCTTCTTCTTTGGTGAGCCGAACCCCAGGCAGTCCCTTCATAGAAATCTCCCCTTCGCTGTTTTCTTTGGTGGAGAGAGACCCATGAGAATTCTCTTAGCAGATTCTGATCCAATTTTTGAGGTTCTACTTGTACATCATTTGGAAATTCCAGTACTGTTACTGCATTCTTATATGCATTTACAAGCTGCTCAAATGTTGTCCCGGATGTCAAAAGTTCCTCATAGCTTCCTGATTGAGTTATCTGTCTAGCTTCCACAACCGGAATTTTATCGACTTAAGAGAGAAACTCCACTTGATGAGTTACTAGAATGACGATTTTATGGGCCAGGGCATCCATGACGCATTCATAGAAAATAATTGCAGCTGTATGTGCATCTACTACACTAAAGGGATCATCTAGGAAATACACATCTGAATCACTATATATTGCCCTTGCCAGTTGGATCCCCTGCTTTTGGAGTTGATGAACACTATCACTGGACACTCAAGTACGTAAGAAACAACCTTGACCTCTGATTCTGGAACGAGAATATAATCAGGAATGCGGAAATTCTTCAAGTCGAACTCCGAATTAACATATGCCATTACTGGAAAACGGTTTCTGAGGAGAATACAATGTAGAAGGTAGGTCAGATGCGAATTGTGTGGAGCAGTAGGTATCATTTCAGAAGACTGGGCAAAATTAGGCCAAGACAGAAGCTTCAATAGGACTTCATCTTCAGACTCCTCCATAAATAATCAACAAATTCAGGGATTTTCTATATTCCATGAACTAAAACTGACATATGAATGATACAAAATCGGATCAACCATTCATCACTAATTTCTGTGCTATCACGCGCATTTGGTGTCTCACTCTTGTTGGCAAATTGATCAATTATATATGTTTCTTATTATACGACTAAAAGAGGGGCGACTGTTATGCCATGTAGTAGAAGCATACTCAATGTTGTTGAATTGCATGTAACTGTAACTATACGGATTAATATAAAACTTTCATATCACCAAACATCTCAACCTTCCTAGCACTTGGTTGTCTGTAGTAGTCATTATTAAATATCTTCAGGCAAATAAAATTGAAACCAAATTTTATACCTGTACCATAAACCGGTAGGTACTCTACCACACAACCGAACCTAGCAAAACCCCAGTTAAGACATCAACGCTGCATCTCGACATTCCAATTTTTTTACTGCCCAAGACAGTATCAATTCTCCCATTCCAAGAATCCCAGAAATTGTCGCCTAACGAAGAAAGGGTACCCAAAAAAAAAAAAAAAAAAAAACGAGCACAAAGAAAAAAAAGAACTCCAGAAAACAGAGTGGAGATAAAAAAAAAATATGAATAAACAAGCTAAGCCACATTCCTTTGTTTTGTTGATGGGCTTGAAAAATAGGTGGGTATATCAGAGAAAAAAGAGAATGGTTCTTGAATATCAATATCAGTGACAATCCCATACATCAGCCATTAACAATAAAATTAAAAAGACCGAAGTAAAATCCAAGACAGAACATGCGCATATTTAAACACATTCAGCGGGAGAAACGACCAGATCAATGCATGAAGAGTGATATAGTAAGAAAGATGAATAGGAAATCCATAGTGCTCATACCTGGAAGTCTCTTCTCAGTGCAAGATGTGCTCGTCTTCTAGTCTTGTGTGCCTTTTCACCCCCCGACAATCTGAGCCTCCCTCACTCTCAGCATCCTCTTGCGTATATATCAACCTTCCAAAAGAGACCCTCCAAATCTGCTAGAGGAAAATCCCCTCATTTCTTCCTTTTTAAATCTTCTTTCCTTTCTTATTTTCTTCCCTTTTATAACCGATTCCCCCATAGAAATAATATATGTGCTATCCTTCTAAAAAACAAAATCTCATTTTTTTCAAAATTCTGTTGATTCTCCTTCCAAATAGATGGCGGCCCATTTCCTCATGCCCAAAAGCCAAGAAATATGATTTAGAAAACTTGTAATAAGATAAAGTAAAATAAAATAAAAATGATAAAGAAATCCATATAAGTCACACAAGTCATGTAGGTCATGCAATCATGCAAGTCATATAAAAAAGTGGGTTTAAAAGTGCTTAAGTGGGCCTAAGTGAACTAAGCCCAATGAAGTGTCTAAGTGGGCCTAAAGTGAGTGTGTAGGCTAGAAGGTGCCTAGGTGGGTCTAAGCGGGTCAAGGTGAATCTAAGTGTCCTAAAGTGATCAGGATATTGTCTAAGTGACCTAAACACCATAACATGACTAAGAACTATCCTAAAAAGGAATGGAAAGCTTAAGTCTAAATCAAAACTGCCAAGGGTCACGATAAAGGGTCAGATAATCCCTCAACCAAAGTCTCTGAGGTGACTCAAAAAAAGGTAAGTAGTATGAGGAGCTATGGGCCACCAAGGAGCTACTGTAAAGTATCGAATAAGTATCTAATAGGACATGTGCTAGGAGGACAAAATTGAGGGTCTACAATTATATTTAATTTTCTTTGATTTTTTTTATATGACAACCAAATATGAGAAAATCATTTTCTTTAATATTTTTTTTTTCTTTCCTTAATACTTTCTGGGAACCAAATATAACCTTAAAAAAATCCAACTTTGCATAGATAATCGTCAACAAATAAAACATTCAAAGAGATACGAAAGCTATTTATGAGATTAAACTCTCTTCCATGAGATCACAAATCTAAAGTCTCATTAAAGATCAATCACTCTTCCATGAGATCACAAATAAAAAATCTCATTAAAAAAAACATTCTTGCTCTGATACCTTGTTGAAATTCAAAAAAAGATTCAAAGAGATAAGAAAGAAATGAAAATATGGGATTTCTTATTATAAATTTCTTGTATAATACCATTAGAATTTAAATTGATCTAATAAAAGGAAATAAAGACTAATTTACTCTTACTTCTAAAAAGAAAGAAAATAATTTTGATATAAAACTAAATAAATAAGAGATATAGTAACAAAATAAAAAATATATACTAACAATATATAATAATTAAATAAATGTATAGTAACTAAATACATTAATAACTCTTAACATCTTTTAAATTTTGAGATAACAAAAAGGAGCCAATTGAGCGACATTTTTAGTTTGATTTCTTTATTTTAATTTTAGAAAATCACTATTTCAACTTTTCTCTTGAATTATTTTCATTTATATATTTTATGATTGGATTTAATTTATATTTTTACAGATGATTTGTAAATAATTTATGATTGATTGTAGTTTAAATTTTTTTTTTTTTTGATAACAAGGAACCTTTCATGGAGAAGCTCTTAGAACTCTCCATGGGACCCACACCTTGGGGTTGATAGTGCCCACATTAACTAAGACTAGGCAATTTCAGTTTAAGAATATATAACATAAAAAAATGATTTTTTTTTTCATTTTCTTTAAGAATATATAGCATTTTTTTTTTTTAAAAAAAAAGAAACATTAATTTTCGAAATTGACTTTTTTTTTCCTTTTTTTTCTATGGGGATGATTTTTATGGCCAAAATTAACTTTTGTCACGTGATTTTTTGTTGCAAGGGTCTTTTAACCAAGAACCCTACTTTGCAGCCAAAGACCTTTTCTCAAAGTTTGACTTTGTGGCTAAAATAATCTTTTACCGACTATTTTTCTTCTCATGCCTTGAATAATCTGGTTTTCTAAGGGTCATTTTGCAAAATAGTGACCTTATTTAGAAATTACTGTGTGACTTAAAAGGGAAAAAAGAACTGCAAGATATATGCTTAAACTGTGCTCCAGAATGACACAAAAAGATGATCTTAAACAAATCCCATTCAAATCGATATAAACCACAGCTAAAGTGGAATTAAGAAATGTTGTTCCATTTCTTTTCCCATCTAGCATTTCATTTTTACCGAGCTTCCATCTCCGAAATGGTTAGACTTGTGGCACACATCCTAACCCACTGGTGTGGTTAACATCAGCTATTGGTAGAGTTGGAGTAGGAAGGGGCACAGTTTCATTAGTGAGCATAAAAATTGCATCAGACACTGTAGGCCTATTGCAGCATTGCCTTGCACACATAGTATAGCAACATGAATGCATCTCAGCATTTGGGCTGTGGAGTTGGAAACCCCTAACTCTGGATCAACTAGCTCCAAGCTTCTTCCTTCTTTCCATAAATCCCAAGCCTAAAATCGGTTCATAAATAAACATAATTTATTTATGAGTAGCGTTAGGCCTAGCAGAAAGTTGAATGCATGCATTGTATTGGCTTAAGAATCAGTTCATCAGAGAAGTATTTGTTGTTGGAGTGGGCTAAACAGATAGAAACAACTACATAAAGAGAGAATGAAATCAAAGAAACTAGGAGAAATTTGCCATGCTCTCAATTAATATTTTAACTGTAGGACAACTATTTTGTTTATAGATATTCATGCTTAACAACTAAAACTCCTAATAACAAAAATATAGAAACTTTATAAGATTAAGTTACTTTTGTCATTTGAATTAAGAAATATTCTAATTTATATTGAGAAATCAAATCAAATTTAATTTTTAGAAATTTCTTAAAATTTAATTTTACTTTCTAGCATGATCAATCTCTTAAACTTGATTCATAACTCCAAGTAATATACTTAACCTTCTAAACTTTAAAACTTGAGAGGATTCATAAAATATCAACAATTTGATTACAATGATCATATGTAAGTATTGATATGCTTATTTCAATAATGGAACTCTAGACTTTTTAAAAATGTAATTGCTAACTTATTGTACACATGGATCTTTGTTGGTCTTCTTGTAACAAGTTAAGCTCCTTATATAAAATTACAAGGTAAATTGTAAGGTAGATGTGTGACATGTTGTCAATTCGACAAATTTCACTTTACCAATTAAAAGAGTCACATTGATTACTTCTTTGAAGTCCAAGCGAATGTAGCATCCTTCTTAAAAAATAAATAATAATAAACAACGCAAAATAAGTGATGCTCTTTTGATCGCCTAAGTTAGTCTACACTATGATCATTATCACTGCATTTAACAAGCTTACAATTACTTCAACTTTATCACTATCTTTAACAAACTTACAATTATTAAAAGGTGAATGATATAAGCCATTAAAGAAGTCTCTAACATAACAAAGAATTATTAAAAGGTGAATGCATGCATTGTATTGGCTTAAGAATCAGTTCATCAGAGAAGTATTTGTTGTTGGAGTGGGCTAAACAGATAAAAACAACTACATAAAGAGAGAATGAAATCAAAGAAACTAAGAGACATTTTTCATGCTCTCAATTAATATTTTAATTGTAAGACAACTATTTTGTTTACAGATATCCATGCTTAACTAGAAACTCTAATAACAAAAATATAGAAACTTTATAAGATTCAGTTACTTTTATCATTTGAATTAAGAAATATTCTAATTTATATTGAGAAATCATATCAAATTTAATTTTTAGAAATTTCTTATAACTTAATTTTACTTTCTAACTTGATCGATCTTTAAACTTGATTAATAACTCCAAGTAATATCCTTAACCTTTTAAACTTTAAACATGAGAAGATTCATAAAATATCAACAATTTGATTACAATGATCATATGTAAGTATTGATATGCTTATTTCAATCATGGAATTCTAGACTTTTTAAAAATGTAATTGCTAACTTATTGTACACATAGATCTTTGTTGGTTCTTCTTGTAACAAGTTAAGCTCCTTATATAAAATTACTAGGTAAATTGTTAGGTAGATGTATGATATGTTGTTGAAACAAATTTCACTCTACAAGTTAAAAGGGTCACATTGATTACTTCTTTGAAGTCCAAGTGAAGGTAGTGTCCTATATAAAAAATAAAAAAAAAATAAAAAATAAAAATAAAAAAAATCACAAAATAAGTGATGCTCTTTTGATTAGCTAAGTTAGTCTGCACTATAATCATTATTACCGCATTTAACAAGCTCACAATTACTAAAACGTTATCACTATGTTTAACAAACTTACAATTATTAAAAGGTGAGTGATATAAGCCATTAAAGAAGTCTCTAACATAACAAAGAATTATTTTGGTGGTCTTCATGTGAGTCACTATCTATGTTTCCATATAATAGTTAATAAGTCTTAACTCTAAAATGAAGGTCCTACCTAATCCATGTGAAGTAGGATATGATTTCAACTAGATCTTATATTATGTTAGATGACCCACATTTTTACCTTCTTCATATCTTGAAAATTTAACTCCACAATCTATTAGAATGTTTACTAAATTATATATATTTATGTTAAAAATCATGAAATTTCCTTTGTATAGCCTTCCTAAAAATAAATTACTAATTTTTTTTTCAATTTTCTTCACTTCTGTCTCAAGGTAGTGTAATGTGTTGCTAATGCCAGTCATATGAAATTCTTAGGCCAATATTTCTTTGAACTCATCAACTTGATTGTTTCGGTGAAATGCAATATCCACACATAACAAACAAACAATATATTTCTTTTCTTCATTCATCTTTATGTAAAATGCATACTCATTAGGGAATTTGGTTAAATTATTCTCTTAAAAATATCTATTAATTCTAGTATTGCATGCTCTTAGTACTTAATTATATTCCTTGAAAGGCTCTTTTCAATTTTAGAACCTTGTTCTCTTCCTCTTTTCCCATCTAATCCGAGGGTTGTTTTAATAAGCTTTTTCTTCAAAATCTTCATTCAAAAAGGCAACTTCCACATCTATTTGTAGAAATTTCCCAATATTTTGAGCCATCAAAGATATTCTTAATCTTATAATTTCTAAACAAGTAATCGAGCCAATACCTTATTATTTCTTGAAGCATTTGGCCACTAATCTTACTTTGTATCTCTCTATTTCTCCTTTGGTACAAGTTCTTTTTGGCATTCTATACTCATCTTACTCTAATTATATTCTTCTTCTTTGGGAGAGATTGTAACTCCCATATTTCATGCTTCTTTATTGGTTTCAATTTTTTTTTTATGTCCAAAGCCTATTATTTTATAATTTGTAAAAAGGAAAAATTGGATTAAAATATTTTCATTTTCAATTACTTGATAAAGTTCTTATAGACTTTTGAAGCTTGGTCTCCTTTCGATTAAAGTTTCCAATGAAGATAATCTTCATGGAAATTCATGAGCTGCTAGAGGTGGTTATGGAGGTTCACGACAAGCTCTTGAAAGCCTTGTTTTTTTTTTTTTTTTTTTTTGGGTATTGTTCCTCCTCAATTGACTTCTCCGCTGCTAATTATATCCTTATGGCTTTAATTCAACAACTTATAACATTAGGAGCTTGAGGCATTACTTACAAACAAAACCTTTTTTTTTAAGAGTCTACAAACAAAACTTTCTTACCTTGTAAACACTTTTTTTTTTCTTTTTTTCTTTTTTTCTTTCTTTCTTTCTATAGCTTGATACACAAAGGTAAGAATTTTTTTTTTAATCTTTCTTTTTTGTATCTCTTGAAACAAAAAAAAGGGTTGCACCTTCTAGATCCTTATACCTTTTCCTTTTATTTAAGATAACAAGTTTCTGTTATCACCCCACGTCGTCTCCATTCACCACCATGAAGGGGTGATCCTGAAGTGGTCCAACACCCACGTCCTCCACCATGATCGCACTTTTTTCCGCTGCTTTAAAGAGGGTGTGGCAAATCTGCAGAAACGTGGTATGATGGGAGGCCACGGTTATATATTTCTCATGGTCCCGAACTCGATATCTGCGTCTTCATTATTCAGTAATACACCATCCATAGGAGATCATCAGAGTTTGGAACCAAAGGTTGAACCGATTCCACAACTTGATCCGATGGCTGGAGGTAAGTCCAAGTCTTTTACAGATTGAATTCATGTTGTAAGTGTTCATTGAATTGAATATATCATGTATGAAATCTTACATTTGGTATCAGAGCCATGAAACCTTGCCTCTGCCTTGTATCTATTTTGCACCAGAATTGTTTAGTTAATGTTTCCTTTTCTGGTTAAAAAAATACAATCATACAGTATGCTTGATAGGAATATCCGTTTTATGATTAAAATACCCATGCTTGCCGACACCACAAATGATGGATCATTGCTACTGCCACTGTAGTATAATTTTAATAAAGTCGGCTCTGGATGGTCAGCCTCCACCCAATCTATGAGCCATAACTTGAAAGAACCCATTTGCCAAACTTGGAGACCGACTTCTCCAATTATCTCCAATGAAAGCCGTTGTCCGGCGACTTTCCGACAGAAATGCTGCATCATTTCCGAAGTGGGTCTGCCTCCAGTACTCCATTTCCAAAGGTGACCATGATAAGGGCTAAGGAAGCAATCTGGTGGGTGTTTAAGAGGCCATTGTGACTGTGAGTCATGCAAAGCTTTCCCGGAGCGTTGCTAGGCTGTTTTGCGGCTGAAGCATGGTGCTGCCTGTGAGGAGAGGCGCTGTCTATCTGGTGCATTCAGTCTCCACCGTCATTGCCTCAGTTTAGCCATGGTCGGACATGGACTAGTGACGGTGGATTTTGGTGTCGAAAAAACTGGCAGCAGTGGTGTTCATCCGCTGGTGATGCAGGCTGCTTGAAAGGCACTGCATGGGGCTGTTCTTGCATGTGTTGCAGGCGGCTCCATAGCAAGCTGATAATGATGCAATCCATGTGAGTGGCGGCGAGTACGTGGCTACCGGTGATGAAGTAGTCCATGGGGTGGGGGAAAATTAGGATGGTGGGTTTTCGTTGCAGTTGATAATAATAATAATAATAATAATAATATAAAAAAAAAACTAGAGAGAGATTGGGTACTACTAAGTTTTTGGGCCTTGGAATAAGTGACTTTTGGGCCTATGAAGCTTATTGCATGGCAGTGGCCCATTTTACTGAATTAAGGGGCTTTAAGTGTTGGGCTTTAAAAATTGGGTCAATTTAGGTTCTTATGGCCCGGTTTAAATTATTTATGATTGGACTTGTAAACTTATTGTGAAATTTGGGCCAATTTAGGCAATTATGACCTGTTTGAAATAATTTTATTGGGTTTAGGCACCCATTTATTATTTGAAACCTTTTAAATTATTCTAAATTATATGTGATTTTATACATGCAAATTAAATTATTTATTTTAATTTATATGCTTGTATGTGTAAAAATGTAGCCTAAATTTGAGTTAGATAAATTAAAAGTTGTAACTTTTAATGCATGCAATTGTTGCCTAAAAATTAGTTAGATATATTAAAATTATATCATATAGTTTTAATGTCTAGTGAAACCATATGATTTTTTAAATAATTAAGGAATAGCCACAACATCCTTAATTATATAAAAATTATATATTAAGTAAATAAGGATCACATTATGGACATTAATTGTAATTAATTATATAAATATGATGATTTTACACCACAGGGTTTTCATTATGTTTATATAATTAATTAGGATAAATATTAAAATTAATTTTTCCTAATTTACCCATAGGAGTTAGGAATAATTAATTTAATAGGTTTATCATAAATATTATAGACAAAAAAAAATATCAAACTATATTCATAATAAATTTCATAATTCAATAAAGTAGTTTGATAAAGTCTATTATAAAGATAATTAATCTAATTGAATTAAAGATTTAGCCCACAGGCAATTTTTAATAAAATTAGATTCAATTTTAAGCATGTTCTACATTGGTAAAGCATGAATTTATATTAAAGCCTCAAATTTTTTTTAATAAGCTTGTAATCCTTTTGTGCAGTTTTACCTAGCATATCTGATATTCGTTGTGAGGTTCCCGAACTTAGAGGAGATAACTTTAAGATATGGAAGGAGAGAATTCTTCTTCAATTAGGGTGCATGGACATAGATTATGCTATAAGGAAAGATGAACCACATAAGATCATTGATACCAGCACACCTGAACAAATTTTATTGTACGAACGCAGAAATCTAATCGCCTTAGCGTGATGTACATTAAGACAAAAATCAATGCTGGTATACGCGGTTCAATCGAGCAACATGAGAATGTCCGTGAATTGCTAAAGGCTATTGACGAGCAATTCGTCACTTCAGACAAAGCCTTGGCAAGCACCCTGATTATGAAGTTCACATCCCTGAAGCTCACCGGTATAAGAAGTGTGCGCGAACACATCATGGAGATGAGGAACATAGTGGCTCAATTGAAGAAACTCGAGGTAGAAATGTCTGAATCTTTCTTGGTGCACTTTATCCTTAACACTCTTCCACCTCAATATGGACCTTTCAAAATCTCTTACAACACACATAAGGATAAGTGGTCTATCAATGAATTGATGACCATGTGTGTTCAAGAGGAAGGAAGGTTATTGATGGAACAGGGAGAAAGTGCCATGCTGGTGACGCAAAGGAAAGGAAAGAAAGGAAAATCTCAAGCTAGTCAGAAAGGGAAGCAACAAATTCCTCCCAAATCTGACATTAAGAAAGACGAAAAGTGTTTTTTCTGTAAAAAGAAAGGACACGTGAAGAAGAAATGTTTGAAATTTCAGAATTGGCTTGAGAAGAAAGGTAACCCTACCTCATTTGTTTGCTATGAATCTAATATGGTTAATGTAAACACCAACACATGGTGGATTGATTCTGGATCTACAATCCACATTTCAAATTCCTTGCAGGGTATGCAAAACCTAAGGAAGCCAGTGACAAGTGAGCAATTCATCTTATCCGGAAACAAGATGGGCTCACATGTGGAAGCAATAGGGACATGTTATTTAACTTTATATGGTGGTTTTATTTTGGAATTGCAAAGGACCTTTTATGTACCAAGTTTCTCACGAAACTTGATTTCAGTTTCTAGACTTGTACCGTTTGGATATTCCTTTCATTTTTCAAAAACATCTTTCAGTTTGATTTATAAATCTGATTATGTTGGGAATGGTATCTTGTCTGATGGTCTTTATTGTATATTCTTACAAAATGATA
>NC_048437.1:17260880-17339798 GCF_004353265.1 Vitis riparia
TCTCAAGCGCTATCATAAAGCATCGATGGTTAATTTAAACAATATATCATCCAGCATGTGTTTTATTAGAAATAATCAAACAATGAAACATGTATATCAGAACACTCAAGCATTATTAGACATAAGCATTATTTCACAATGACAAGCATATTCATAGAATTCATAAAGTAGGTGATAGAGGACATACCTGGATAGCATAGATAATTTGTAGAGCTTTGACCCAAAATAGTGCTTTTTAAAAAAAAATTCCAACAAATAAAGTTGTTTTGAAAATAATGCCCGATTTAATGCGTCTGTGCCACATAAGCTGCCATGTCATAAAACCGTAGTTGGTGACTACGGTTTTATTTTTCTAAAGTGGTTAGAAACCGTAGTTACCAACCACGGTTTTAACTTTAAGTTTAAAACCGTAGTTGGTGACTACGGCTTTGATTATTTTTAAAAACAGTCAAAGCCGTAGTCACCAACTACGGCTTTAACTTTCCTTTTACCTTTTCCCCCTTTCCCGATTAGGTTTATTCATTTTCCCAATTTCGTTTTCCCAATTACCTTTCTTCCTTCCTAGTTAGCTTTCTTCCTTTTAAGGTTTCGTCTCTTTAGGGTTTCATCCTTCCTTTGCATCCTTGGCTCAAATTCAAAGTTTGGAAGTCATTGATCAGGTAAGATTTTTGAGTTTTTCTGATTATCGTAAATTTTAATTTTTTTTGTAAATCCGTTTGGTTTTCAAGTTGTTGTTGTTGTTGTTGTTGTTGTCGCTGTGTTTGGATTCTATTTGGTGAAGATATGTTTGATATTTTTTGTTTTTATTTTGACTGTGAGCTTATCTGAAAGAAAAAAGGGTTTTTTGGTAAGAAAACGGATATGGAATGGGGGCCGCATGGATTTTTTTTTTGTTAAAGATCCAAAAATGGAGGGGACCATTGTAAAAAATTCCAAAAATGAACGAGAAACGGTGGTTTTTGTTATAGGAATAGAAAAAATAGGAGTACTCCACTTTTCAAGGGTTAGATTTATCTTAAGAGATTTCTTATTCCTATTGGGCATCTTCGTGAACAAAGGATTTCAGGCTTGAATTTTGGAAGAGTCCTCAGCACTTGACACCCCATAGGAGATTTAATCTTACCGTAAATTTAGCCTTTTCAAACGACGTCCCTTCACGCCTAAACCCCATTCAAAAATTGAGACCACAATAGTGACCAAAAGAGAGGCTGAGGCACCAGCAATCCGTTGAATGAGTTATGATTCCATCAACAACAAAAAATGCTACTTGCAAATTAATCCAAGATGCTTGTCCTTCAACTTTTCTGGGTTTTAGAAGGTGGGTCCCATGTAACGTCTTTAAGATTGGAATTGACTCGGAAACCACTTTACATTTTTAGCTTGGCCATTGTAATTCCGGGGTTTTAAAAAGGGTCTCAAAATTTTGATTTTGTTTATTTATTGGGGATTTGATTTAGTTTTTCTAATGTAAGATTATCCACTTAAACTACTCCTACTGGGTTATTGGAATTAGTTCTTCTTGCACAAAGGTTCGAGGATTAGTTCAATGTTCTTTTAAATAAATTTCCAAAAATAAAATTTCCATAGAAAATTTCATTCCTTTGTCTTTGACGACCTTTCTTTTCTCTGCAACCAAGCAGAGCAGAAAAGGTCTCATGAAAGGTCTTTTGGAAATATTAGAAAACTGAATGAAGTATTCTAATTGCGATTGCTCTCTTCCTTTTCTTCTTTCTTTCATTTATTTTTAATTTTTTATATATATATTCTGTAAGATGATGTTGAACGGTTGGTTTTCTTTGTATTCAATTTTGACCCACAACAAGTGTAATAGAGAGCTAGACCTTTCCATAATATTAAATACTCAAATTATATACAATATATTTTCCAATTAAAACACTTCCTAAACAAAGCTTCTATTTTTTTTCTTTTTTAATGAAAACCAATTCCTATTTCCACAATTTTATTCACTAATTTATAATAATTTTGTTCTTAAACTTGTCCTAACAATGCTTATGTCAATTAACAACAGCAGTGGATATTCCCAAAATTAAGACTTATTTATTTTATTTATTATACATTTAATTTTGTGCATAGATATATTGTAATGTTACTTAAACATAGTACATGCAAGTATAAATAATAGGGGTAAATAACCTTTTTCCCATTTACTTATGAGCTCTTATTAGACTGGGAGAATTTTTTAGGTTTACATTCAACAGGATTTTGTGGAACTTCAACATTTAAAATATGGTACTTAAATAACCCTTCTTACCATTAAATAGTTTAGACAATGAGCGACCTACAAATCTACAACCAGCCTATGTTTTTCTCTCAAGTCCTTTCTTAAGAATTTTATGAACTGTCAACTGCTTCTGTCTTACTCTTGTTCCTTTGATTAAGCTTAGGGGTCACAATCTCTCCAACCTCTCCTTCCATTAAGTTAATTAATTGTTACTTCTTTTTTTATTCATTAAAGAAAGAGTCTTACCTGTTTTCCAACTATGAAATGATTAAATAAGAACCCAACAATGTCTTTTTGTTTGTGCTCTTAAGCCCAAAAATTAATAATATATTGCCTGTTTGTGTTGGATTGGGTTTGGGTGCCAAGTGACTTGACCGACCAATAAATGTGAGAAATAAGAAAAAATATATATATAATTTTTTTGAAAAAAACTCTTATGATATGATAAAAAAATGGTTCTCGTATTTATAATATCATTAATGATTTAAGATAAAAAAATTGATTTATAAAACAATTAATTGAGATTTCTTTGATGTTTAAGAAAGTAATCCAAAAATCTTATTATATATATATATATATATATATATATATATATATATTGTAGAGAGATATAGATTTATCTTATATTTTTTAAAAATCATTTTAATTTTTTTTTAAATTTAAGAGAGTATTTTTTTATATCTTAATTTTTTTCTTAAAATAATATTTATTATGATTTTCTATTTTAAAAACAAAAAGAAGGAAAATGTCCAAATGTGTACCTAAGTAATGCCTTTTCAACGACTAAGCTTTGATAAGTTTGACTACACGTGTTGAATTATTTCCATGATGGGGACTTTTGAGAAATTTCCATAAACCCATCTGTAACAGGGTCCCATGCAGCTTTAACCTTGTGAAAACTCCAAAAAGGATGCCCAAATAGGTAGAGGGCAAATTCCCCTCCTAGCATTCCAACAAAAGAGGCTTTTGAATTTCTATTATACGTTCTTGATTGTTTAAGGTTTTCTCAAACTTTTTCCACAATGGCCTAACTAAAACCTTGATTGTGATAATATATATGAAAGGAAAAGGAGGCTTTTGAATTTCTATTATACGTTCTTTATGAATATGATAGACAAATAGTTGTATCTCCATTCTTCTTGGGTGTGCAATCTAATGAAGTTGAGCCTTTCGTAATAGATTATGTTGACTGCCTTAGTAAAAGTGGGAATCTGACTCTTTAGGGTACTTGTAAACAAAGGTATTTATATGGCAATGTTGCCAAGTGCTATGCATTTAGTAATTTGGACATTTCCCTGTTAAGCTATGACATTATGGTGGTGTTTGTTTTTTTTGCTTTCTGCTGAAAGCAATTTAGTTTTAGAATTTAGGTTGTTTGTTTTTCTACTTTTTCATGACTTATTATAAACTTTTTACTAAACAGAAAAAGCCAAAATATGTAGCTTTTTCTAAATAGAAAAAATAACATATTGATTTTTTTACTTTTTAATACTTAATAAAAATAAATTACTATAAAAACAAACAATCTAATATTTAACACTATTAAGCATTAAGGTTCTATTTAGAATTAAGTAAAAAAACAAACACCACCTATGCCTTTTGACGAATTGGGCCTACTTTGAGCATATTATTCTTTATTCATATAATTATTTTTATTCTGCTAATGGATATGTTTTGTATATCAGACCATTGAAAACAGTCCTCATGGGTAAATCGAATATTGACTTTTATGTTGGCATCAATTTTATTAAAATTAAAATTAATATTCAATAGATATAAATTAAAATTAAATTTAATATTAATTTATAAATGATTTTTTCCCTATATTTAAAATTAATATTAAATGGATTTATAAAATGTTTATTTGTTTGCATTTTTAATATTCAAATAATGTTTATATATATATATATATATACAAATGATTTTTTTTTATAATTGTATATTTGATATTTTATTAATATATTTTTCTGTGGTGGGTTACTTTTATTTGATTTTGAGTTTTTAATATTTTTTTAATTTTTTTTAATCAAATATCAAGTGATTCATGGATAATAACATAATTATTTAAATTATATATTATTTAATACTTGATAATATTCACTTTTATTTTAATATATGATATTTTATTAAAAAAAATTTGGTGGATTATTTTTTATTTAATTTTAAGATTATTGTAATTGTTTAACTCAAAATTTATTGATTTATAACCCACTATCTAAGTTTTAAATTAAACTTCTATAAAACATTTATCTATGATTATATTTGTATCATAGATAGCTATTTAAATAAAAAATTTATTATTATTAAGTGATTTATATTTTTCCCCCCTAATGCGTAAGAAGGTGTTTTATTATATACTTTTTGTATTCACATGTTAAAAGATTATATGCAATTTCTCTTGCTATTATTTTCATTAATTATTAAACCATTTGATATTGTATTTTTTGTAGGTAAATCATGTCTGAATGTATTGTTCCTGTGATTTGCTTTTATAAAGGAAAAATGTTGAGGACAGAAACAGGTGTAAAGTACATTGGGGATGAAGCTGTAATTGTGCCTTTGGTTGTGCCTGTTAGTGCAACCTACGAACACTTGTTATCTATGATATACTCGAGAACTGGCATTGATAAAAAACAATTTCAAGTAGTCCTCAACTGTCGGTATCCTTTAAAAAGGGAAAATAGGTTCCAACCTTGTCTAATATGGGATGATAATAGTTTATCTCAAATGTTGAAATTGGTTAACACATTTGGAATGGACGAAATTGAATTGTATATTGAACAAGTGCTAGTACAACCACGGGTGAGAGGGCAATTATTGGGTAACTTCACACAATTATTACTCGGACAAAATGATAATATTGAGGAATTTGAGTATGGTTGTGGACCTAGTAGTGCCCCTGTTGCAATGACTTATGAGTGTAGAGCAGATGAAGATGAAGATGAAGAAGAATGTGAATCCCAAGAAGGTGATGATCAAAGTGAGAGAGCAGAAGATATTCAACATGATGACGATAGGGTGTTTGATGTTATTGATGAGGAAAACAGTAATGTTAATGTTGTTTCATCTTTCATAGCTCTTCACGAAGCAATGGAAGGTGAACAAGGGAGATATGTCTCTGTGGATGGGGAAGGTTGTGATATGTCAAATAACCCAGATCCTGAGAACCCAATAGAGTTTTCCCCTGTTCAGTATCACTCGGCACCATCATTGTAGTTTGAAAATGTAGAAAACATTGGTAATGCCGTTTCAAGTGACTGGACGCCATGGAGGAACACTAATATTGGAAACTCGGGTGGAGAGTTCATGGTTGGCCAAGTTTTTAATTTAAAAGCAGATTTACAACATGCTGTGAAGTTGTACTCTATTAGTGCACATCAAGAGTACGTTGTTGTTGAGTCAACTACAAAGTTGTTAGTCTTAAGATGCAAGAAGGCTAAGCAATCTCAATGTCCATGGAAACTCCGTGCTATGGTTGTAAAAGGTACAACTTCATTTGCAATCAATAAATACAATGGTCCGCACAAATGTGTAAATCCTTGCTTGAATTGGGACCATCAACAATTAGATTCCAACTTGATTGCTGCTCATATCCAAGGAATGATTAAGGCACAATTCACATTGTCAGTGGCTGCTATTCAAGCAAGTATTGTGGAGAAATTTGGATACCAAATATCATACAAAAAGGCATCTAAAGCGAAGCTTAAAGCTCTTACAAACTTATTTGGTGATTTTTATAAGTCATATGCAGAGCTGCCACATTTTTTCATTGCATTAGAGCAGGCAAATCCAGGATGTGTTGTTATTTCAAAAACATTTCCTAGTATTATGGAGAATACAGAGATATTTCAGCGAGTTTTTTGGACATTTCATCCATCTATTGAAGGTTTCAAGCATTGTCGGCCTGTACTCAGTATTGATGGTACACATTTGTATGGCAAGTATAAAGGCACTTTAATGATTTCTATGGGCTGTGATGGAAATAATTAGTTATTCCCATTGGCTTTTGCCCTAACAGAGGGTGAGAATTTGATAGTTGGGGCTGGTTTTTGACATGTATTAGAACCAGAGTAACTCATAGGAGGGGACTTTGTGTTATATCAGATCAACATCCAGGCATTATGGCTGCAATGAGCGATGTTCATCTTGGTTGGTCTGAGCCATATGCATATCATAGGGTTTGTATGCGTCATCTTGCCAGTAATTTTATGACTCGATTCAAGGATAAAATATTGAAAAATCTGATGTGCAGAGCAGCCTTAGCAACCAAGATTGAAAAATTCAATAAACATATGAACGCAATTGGGAGGATTAATGCAGCCGCACAACAATGGTTGGAAGCAATCCCTTTTGAGAAATGGGCGCTCTCTCATGACGGAGGTCGAAGGTATGGCATCATGACTACAAACATGTCGGAGGTGTCCAATAGTGTGCTTAAAGGGGCTCGTAGCTTACCCATAACTGCTTTGGTTCAATTGACATTTTTTCAGCCAAATAGTTACTTTGTTGTGAGAAGGGAACAAGGTGCTAATCAACTTGCTTCAAATAAGGAATACACTCCATATGTTGATGCTAAGATTAAGGCAAATGTGGTTAAGGCGGGATCTCATGAGATTGTTTTATATGATCACATCCGAGGACAATTTCATGTGAAGACTAATAAGGGTACTAAGAGTAGCTCAACTCGTGGTCAAACATATCGCATCAACTTACAGGAGTATGCATGCACATGTGGTAAAACACTCATATATGGATTCCCATGTAGCCATATTCTAGCAGCATGTCATTTTCGTTCAGTTGATTTTAGACCACTTGTTCAACACTACTACAGTACACAATCGTACTATAATTCTTGGGCACCCTTGTTCCATCCTATTTTCAATGTATATGAGTGGCCTCCTTATGATGGTCCAATTATCGTGCCTTCTGAGTCAATGAAATGTGCATCAAGTGGATGACCTAAATCGAGCTGTTTGCATAATGAAATGGATGTTAGAGAGGGCAAGACTTCTATTACATGTGGGTTATGCAAACAAAGTGGCCACAATGGTCGTTCTTGTCAAAACAGTAATAGAATTTATTAGACTATGTGATTTATTTATGTAAGTTTCTTGGATATTGTGATGTAAGCTACTTTGATACTACCTTTATGCAATTATTGGCTTTGGTTTGATTATAAATATTGATGTTATTTGCATAATCAGGTTATTTGTATTTGGAATAATGTCCATATTATAGGGGATACTTTGTCAAAATTTTGAAATTTTCTATTAAAAATGTTAACAAAATGCTCAATTGTATTTGTATCTCTATTTTTAATTTAGGCTAGTATGACTTGTTTATTGGTCATAAATAAATTGATGTACTTAAATTTATAAAATTGATATATACTTAATATAGGGAAAACTCCATAAATTTTAAAAAAATTTCCATTAGAAATAATATTTTTTTTAAAGAATAAGTATTGTTTATTTATCTTCACAATTTTGTTACAGATATGGAGTATAGAGGACATAGTTCTGATCCAGATCCATTAGATACGTCTGTTTTGGTTCTATAGGATAGACACAGGTCTCATTTAGTTGACTCTGGCCAGGTATGTATATGCAAACACATAATATCTCATTAAATAATGGAAAAATTTGCAGTTTATCATCTAATTGATATATTTGTATTTTTACAGCTTGCTTCAGTCTTGACTTGTCAACAGCATATATCTAGGTTTATGCGGGAGTGTGAAATGGATTCTCGTCTTCGACCTTATATTATTCGATCTGGATTTTATGGTGTATACCGTATTGGACACATTACACTAGATTGAGGATTGATCACTAGTCTAGTTGAGAGATGGCGTCCTGAGACACACACATTTCACTTACCTGTTGGGGAGATGACCATTACTTTACAGGATGTTGCTGTCATATTAGGACTTCGTATTCATGGGCTTCCCATCACTGACACATGTGACATAGATTGGTCACTGCTATGTTATGAACTTTTAGGAGTGACTCCCCCTATATCTGAGATTAGAGGATCAGCTATATCGACACGATGGCTATGTTAGCAGTTCTCTCAGCCACCAGTTGATTTAGATGATGCCACATTAGAGCGGTATGCACGAGCTTTCATATTAGGACTCATAGGTTCAGCGCTATTTACAGACAAGAAGGGTACCCACATCCATATGTGTTACCTCCCATTACTTAGAGACTTGACTCAGACATCTATGTATAGTTGGGGTAGTGCAGTATTAGCACACCTATATAGGGAGTTGTGTCGAGCGAGTTTGGACGGTGCCACCGATATTGCTGGATGTGTCACACTATTACAGGTATAATTAATTATTCACATTAGATTAAAATTTCTAGTTACTTCAAGTTTATAATATAAGTAAAATTTTAATGTTACATTTTTTTTCCAGTTGTGGTCTTGGGAGAGACTCCACGTGGGTCGCCCTAATTTTGGTCAACCACCAGCCCCTCCAGCAGCCCAGCATTTAGAGCATGATGCAGCCGATGATTTACCAGCTGAGCAGTTAGACCACAGATTACAGGATGAGGCATTGTTACACGAGGGTTTACCAGCTGATCCGTTAGGATGTAGGTGGAGAGTACCTTTATCATGGGCTCAAAACCCATCACGTGTGTTGACATTTTATCGAGACCAGTTAGATGCACAAACCCATGACCAGGTAGATATAAGATGTAATGTGCTATTGTTAACCATTTAAACATGTACTCAGTATTAATGTCAAATGTTGATTTTAACAGGTTTTATGGGAGCCTTACATGGGAGACTTAGTTGCCCATCTTCCGGCGATATCTCTAGCAGACCAGGAGATTTGGCGGACGATGTCACCTCTTATTTGCTTTGACATTGTCGAGTGGCATCGACCGGAGTGAGTGCTGCGACAGTTTGGCCATCAACAAGGGATACCTCCATCTTGTTCCATAGAGCTAGACCTCCATTCTGTGGATAGGCGAGGACGACATAAGTATGATTGGGGAGCATTCCATGCACAGTATATTACCTTATGGGGTAGTCGTGAGGAGCGTATTGTGACGGCACCACCTATGGTGGGTGTTATGCAGTTTCATGATCCATATATGGAGTGGTACCGACGTATTACACAACGTTTGATCATACCCCCTCTCCATAGAGATCAGATGAGGTATCATAGTACAGCAGCAGCTACTCAGTTATTGGTAAGATTTTTTAATTTATAAATGGTTTATTAAATTATAATTAATTAAAAATCATTTTTGTTTGTTTAACGTTTTTATTTTTTTATTTTAGATCACTGGTATGGTTGAGATTGCTAGTCGATCTGCTGGGCCTACTTCAGGTGCATTAGGCGACATTCATCGGATTGCTATTGATATTTTGCATGTTATTGGAGAGGAGCATCGCATACATTCACTCTGTCAGTCGCCTACATCATCATACCCATCCATGAGCCCACCTGTGTCAGCCACTACAGTTAGGATGCAACCTATTTGAGGCCGAGGGAGAGGTAGTAGACGAGATGATGGGCGAGCTGGTCGACAGCCTCGACGATCTATGCATCCACCTGAGACCATGTTAGCACCATCCACATCATCTACCCCATTTGCACCTGAGGCTTCCACACTTCCTTCTTCACCCCTACCATCACCTTCACCTAGACCCTCTCCCTTAGGGCATGTCGTATCAGATACCACTCTACCATCACCTATATTTCCTACCACAGAGGCCACTATACCTGATGTCACTATACCAGAGACTACCCCAGTATCTACTAGTCTACCATCACCTCTACCTTCTCTTGAGGAGACCACTACACCACATGTCACCTCACCATCATCACTTATATCTCCTCTGCTCGAGTCCACTATACCAGATGTTATTGCACCAGCTACCATTACAGCAGATGTCATTATTCCATCTCCTATATCACCTCTTCTAGATGCTACCATATCAGATATCACTATACCTGAGATCACCCCACCATCTACCACTTTACCATCACCTACACGTCTTCCCATAGATACTACCATGCATCATACTCTTACACATGTTACACAGCTAGATGTATGTCCACCTAGGAGACGTCGTGGTCCACGTAGACGTCGAGTCTTGCCTCCATCAGCTCCATCTCAACCTATACATACTGAGACATGGCAGATTGCACAGATAGATGCCACAGAGATGTCTCTTTATCATAGGCATCCGTAGAGAAAGAGGAAGACCCCATCATGTGGCACTCATTGAGGATTGTTTTTTAGTTTTTGTGTTTATTTTCATTTGCATTATATTGTTAACTTTTTATTATTATTATTATTATGAACAAATTATTATATATTTAAATGAAAATATGATAAATTTTAAACTTAAATTGAACTTATATATATATATATATATATACCACTTACATATAGCAATCTGACAATCTAAAATATTGGTTTTAGGTTTAAATTTAAACTAATTATATTTATAACTAATTAGTTACAACAACACTATATTGATATAGAAAAAATAATGTATTAAAAAAAATTTACAATCTAAACCTCCAATCAAAATAATTTTTAAAAATTGAACATTCACATGATTTAAAATTTGAACTTAAAAAATTGGTTTTAGGTTTAAATTTAAAGTAATGATCACCAACTACTATTTTGACTATTTTAAAAAAAAAAATCAAAAATCATGATTACCAATTACAGTTTTGTGATGTGAATACCTACATGAATACGACACACATCACATTGAAAATTATTTTGAGAATAAAATTATTTTATGAATTTTCTGTTTTAAAGAAATCATTTTTGCCCAAAACTCCCATTAGTACCCAATAAGAAACATTTTTCCTATTATCAATGAATTTACAAAAATATTCCAAAAGCATTTTAATCTATTTACCAAAACAATTAAACTAAATAGTGAATTGATTGGAAAAACAAAAGTATTTTCTTTCTACAATTCTATATTTTAAGAAGTGGAAAAACAAATTCTTTTAGGTTGGCATTTTAAGTTTAACATTTTAAGCCTTTCCATTCCATTTTGATCCTATTTTGAAAGGAGAAAAATGGAAAAAAAAAAATATTATTGTTGTATTTAAGTAATTTTCCAATTATTTACCCACTTGAAGTCATATTATATTTTGTTCAAGTGCATAATTGCCTTTAATTTTTACACAAAGTTACAAAATAATATAATGTTCTTCATTATAAGGGTATAAAATAGTATATTTATAACTAATTATATTTATATTGAGTGTAGTGCCAAATATTTTAATAAAATTATCAAAATATATTTTTATATCAAATTAAAGACCTCAATTATTTAATTTCATATATTACTATTCTTTAAATAATGAGATCAATTAAAGTTAAATATTTTTATTACACCACTTACATATTTTTAATCAATATAATATAATATTTTATTTAAAAAAATTAAAGTTAAATATATATATATATAAATATATATTTATATATAAAAAAAGTTAAAGCCGTAGTTGGTGACTACGGCTTTGACTGTTTACAAAAAGTCAAAGTCGTAGTTACCAACTGCGGTTTTAACTTTATATATATTTATATATAACTTTAATTTTTTTAATAAAAATATTATATTATTTTGATTTTAAATATACTTATTTCATTATTTTAAAAATAATAATATACGAAATTAAATAATTGATATTTTTAATTTGATATAAAAATATATTTTTAAATTTTATTAAAACAATAGGCACTATATTTAATATAAATATAATTAATTAATTAAAATAAAATATAATAAATTATATTTATTTAAAATAAATAAATTATAAATGCCTATTTAGAAAAATAAAAAAGTAATATAAATTATTATATTAATTAATAATTTTTTATATATTATATATAAGTGGTATATAATACCTCACACACACACACACACACACATATATATATATATATATAAAAGTTTAATTTAAGTTTAAAATTTAGCATATTTATTTAAATATATAAATAAATTATTATCATATCGATATAATATTATGAACTTAAATTAAAATATGATAAATTTTAAACTTAATTGAACTTATATACATGTGACATTATATACCACTTACATATAGTATATAAAAAATTATTAATTAATATAATAATTTATATTATTTGTTTTTTAATAGGCTTTCATAATTTATTATATTTTATTTATATTTAAATATAATTAACTAAATATATTTATATTAAATATAGAGTATATTATTTTAATAAAATTTAAAAATATATTTATATCAAATTAAAAATATCAATTATTTAATTTCATATATCATTATTTTTAAAATAATGAAATAAGTATATTTAAAATCAAAATAATATAATATTTTTATTAAAAAAATTAAAGTTATATATAAATATATATAAAGTTAAAACCGCAGTTGGTGACTACGGCTTTGACCATTTTAAAAAAAAGTCAAAGTCGTAGTCACCAACTACGGCTTTAAACTTAAAGTTAAAACCGCAGTTGGTGACTACGGCTTTGACCATTTTTAAAAAAAGTCAAAGCCGTAGTCACCAACTACGGCTTTAAACTTAAAGTTAAAACCGTGGTTGGTAACTACGGTTTCTAACCACTTTAGAAAAATAAAACCATAGTCACCAACTACGGTTTTATGACATGGCAGCTTATGTGGCACAGACGCATTATATCGGGGATTATTTTGAAAACAACTTTATTTTTTGGAATTTTTTTTTAAAACACACTATTTTGGGTCAAAGCTCTAATTTGTAACGTACTTCCTCAAGTTGTAAGGGGTTAGATAATAAATAATAAAATATAGAAAACCTAGCATGCTCGTTATCTAATTAGCATAGCAAAAGTGATCAAAGTATACAGAATCATCAATTATCACATATATCTTGTATATAATTCCTAAAAAATAGATAGACGTGATTTCAACAAGTGTCAAATGTGGTAACAAAAATAAATTTTGAAAAGATTTTCTTATGTAGGGGTTTCACCAATTCCCCAATCGATATACACGAATTTAGCTTAGAATTATCCCATTTATTTGGGACCACAAGCTTTGATTCGTGTTTTATTCAAAACTGTAATTTTATTTGAAAGATGTGAACCGATCAAAACATGGTTGCACATTATTTAAAAAAATGAGATTTTGATTCTAAGAACTCTAAATGAATTTTTGAAATGGACTGTTAAGGGGATCTTTTGACTCTAAGAAACTCTAAATGAATTTTTGAAATGGATTTTTAAGGAAAATGAGATTTTGAGAATAGTATTATATTTTAAAAATAAAAGAAATTAATTTGAAAGCAATAAAGTGTATGAATTAAAATACCAAGCAAAACAAAAGAGAACAAAATCACAAAGTAGAATTTTTGTCAACTAAGAAAATTGAAGGTGAGAATAGAGGCTAATCTTCATGAGTTTCCAAAAGCCTCAGAAAGAAAAATCAAATTAAATGAAGGATCATTAAAGCAATGGGCAAGGCATTCTAAATTAGACAAACTAATGGAGTATCAATTCATGAATTAACCGCTAGGATTTTAAAAGCAATAAGTTAAGATGAGGGTGATTAGGATCTAACATTAATGATTTTGAAACAAAAACTAAAAATGGATCAATTCAGGTAAGGAACTAAAATTATAGAAGTACCTAAACTAATTAAAACGAGTTTGACTAAATTAAACTAACAACGTGAACTTTCAAACATAGAATTAATTTTATTGATGAGCCAAAAATTATAAAAGTGTCTAAACTAAATAGATGAATTAAATTAAATCAAAGTACACTAAAAACATGAACTTTTAAATAAAGAATCAATTTTATCAATAAATAAATAAAACTATAAAAATACATAAACTAATTAAAAGGAACCAAATTAACAAATAGATTAATACTAAATTATATTAGGACTAAAAAAATCCACTTCATCTAATAAAATTGATTAAGCTATCAAATTGAAATTAAAAAGAATACATTTTTAAATTAAAACAAATTAATAATTTAGTGACTCGAAACTGAAATAATCGAAATTAGAAACAAGATGCAATCTTTCTAAAGGTTTAATCAAACAATTGAATTAAAATTATGAATATAATAAATTAATAAACCAAATCGAAACCTCAACCTCATCTAAGAAAATTAATTAATTAAGCGAATAGATCAAAATCAACAATGAAACTAAACTAAGGAGTAAATTAAGACAAAACCAATTAAATTAAAATCACAAATACGTCTAAACTATCATATGGATTAAAACAAATTAGCATGGACTTATGAATTACGAACCCATAGAAAAAGACATCTAATAAAAGAATGAAAACTCTTTCAAAAACTAACCTGTGTTATGGGAGAAAAATCCGTCTTTGATGGGTTGAAGTGGCTGCTCTATTAAAATTTGAAAGCCTCTGTTACTTCCCTTTGTCCAGAAAATCCTCTCTCCTTTACGTGTTCTCTCTCTGCCCCCAAAAAATAATCCTCTCCTCCCCTTTCAATTTATATGGCAGCACTTTCCTTTATGAAATACTTTATTTCTTTTTCCGAAACGCGCATGGATATGGGAAAGTATGGCTCACTTGGAGATTCTTCTAAGGGTGCGGCGTGGCGACGTCCCTCTCAAAATGTGGACTGTGCGCCTCCTCCAAAGGCAGCTGCGAGTGAATGCCACCATCTCAACTGTGCGGTTGCTCTTAAAAAAAAAGATTGTGCGCGAGTGGTGATTCTCTACTATGGAAAGTGGATTGCAAGACTCACAACCGCACTGCATCAAGCACTAAAATGCGCCATGAACGACTAGTGCTCCTACCCGATACGCATCCCGAGGACTGTTTGAATTGGACGACCATGGCTGGATGGGTATCATTGATAGCTTAAAGTTGCAGGAACCTTTCTTCAATGGATAGATCAACAAACGACAGAGTCTTTGGGGAAGAACGGGATGCCGCAATTAGATGAACTTGATGAGAAGATCTTTGCGAAATCGGAGAGGGAATAAGATGATGAATGAATGTCGGTGATGGGGACGGCAGTCGAAGAGATGTCTGCGTGTTCGTTGATGGAGGCAGCGTAGGAGCAGTGCTCGCCGGAAGAGGAGCGTTGCTCATCTGTTCTAGTGGAACTTGACTTTTTCTTCACAAAGAGCCTTTTCTTGAACCTCTAAACGTGGTAACGTCGGAATCGGAAGTCACAGTGATGGAGATCGTGTTGGCGGAGCCATCCTTGAGGAGGGATCAGTTCGAAAGCAGATTCGACGCGTTGGATTTTATGTTGAAGAGATCATATTTTTTTGGCCTCGAGCGGAAATTCACGTCAGAACGGTTGGTGGTGGCGTTGGCGATGGCATCCTCGTGGCGATGAGAAAGCTTTTTGGAACAGGCGGCCATCTCCACTTGGGTCCTTCCACCAAAAAAAATCTCCTCCTACAATCAAAAGAGACCTCTTTTTTCCTTCCTCTCTCACGTATATATATCCGCCTTTCCCTAAAACCTAAATCTCCCTAAAAAAAAGGCGAAATCTCCTATTTTCTCTCTTCTTTTCTCCTTATCCTTTTTTAAATCTTCCAATTCAAAAGCAATCTTCCCAACTTCAAATTCCCCTCCAAAACCTTCCAAAGAGAGTCCCACTTTCCTTAAACTCCAATGGTAAGTTTCCTTGCAAAAGCATGAAATTTTAGAAGTTAAATAATTACATGAATAGATAAATAAGTAAATAAATTAGAAAATGGTAAAAATAATAAATAAATAAATAAGTTAAGGAAAATAATATAAAGAGGAAGATAACCAATAAAAAGTGAATGATAATCATAAAACTAAAACTAAAAAAAATAAAAATAAAATAAAATAAAATAAAATAAAAATAAACAAATTAACAAAAAATGGGCCCTACGAGCCATGCAAACACGCAAGTCATATAAGTCACGCTAAAAAAAGTCTTAATAGACCCAGTATACCTAAACGGGCCTAAGGTGAGACTAAGTGGGCCTAAGGTGATGCCTAATGGGCCAAGTGTATAAAAAAGCTATCCTAAAAAAAAGCAAGAAAAGCCTAAATCTAAATCAAAACTGCCAAGGATCACAATAAAGGGTTAGATAATCCCTTAACCAAAGTCTCTGAGATGACTCAGAAAAAGGTAAGTTGTACGAGTAGTAATGGGCCACCAAGGAACTACTGTGGAGCACTGAAAATGAACTTAAAGACATGTGCTAAAGGGACAAAATTGAGGGTCTACAATTTATGATTTAATTTGAATGTGTCAGTGATCCTAATTAGTTTGATTTTAATTCGTTTTTAGTTTAAATAATCACGCTAAATAAAGTTCGTGTTTTTAATTCCAAATACTTTAATTTTAATTCGTTTTTAACTTAAAGGCATTCATGGATCTTAATTCTTTAGTTTAAATGATTGTATCAAATAAAGTTTGAGTTTTTAATATTCCAATAATTTTATTAAGTAGAATTTAATTTCAATTTAGTTTGATTTTAATTTATTTTATAATCTGAATGCGTTCATGATTTTAATTCAATTGTTTGATTAACCCTCTTAGACAAATTCCATATTTTTAATTTCGATCTTAGTTTAATTTTATTTTGTTAATTTATTTATTTGCTTTAGTTTAAATATATTTGTGATTTCAATTTGATAGTTTAGCCAATCTTATTAGATGATGATGATGTCCTTAATTTAATATAGTATTAATTATTTTTAGTATTGAATGTGTTTGTGTGTTTTTTATTTCATTAACTTTGAATTTAATCCGTTTATATCCAATTTTGCAGTTGATTATAATTTTGTTTAATTAATTAAGTCAATCACGTGTAATTATTTTCACGTTTCAAGTATGGTAATTTTGGCTTTGATCTATTGACATTTAGTATGAGCTTTAGGAATTTTAGATAATCAATCCAGTTAATTGCATGTCATTGTTTTCATACCTTTCAGATTGTTGAACTTTGGTCTCTGATTTATCATATTTTGTTAAAATGCTAATTTACCTTAATTGATTCCATATTATTATCTCCATATGCTAAGTTTGTTGGCTTTAATCTTTGATTGGTTATTTTTATTTTAATTCACGTATCTCTAGAAATCTAAATGTTAGTCTTGGGTAATATTTTGTTAGTTTGTTTGATTAGGAAGTCATAAATTTGATGCCTTAGTGATTGTTGGTTAAATTCTTATTTTTTGAAGGCCACTGGAAACTCATGAAGGTTGGTCTTACCCTCACCACTTTAATTGACATGATTTTCTAAATCTTTATTTTGTGATTTTCGCTTCCTTTTATTTTGATTGGTATTTTGTTTTCTATGTTTTATTATTTTAAAAATTAATTCCTTTTATTTTAAAATCAAAACCTTTTTCTTCGGAGACCCCTTTAAGAAATTCTATTTTTTTAAAAAAAATTCATTTACAGTTCTTAGAATAAAAATCTCATTTTCTTAAAATAATATGCAATCATTTTTTTGATCGGTTTGCATCTTTCTCAGTTTTTAATGAAAATATTGGTTTTAAATCAGACACGAATCAAAGCTCGTGGTATAAATGAGATAATTCTGGGCTAAATTCGTGTATATCAATTAGGAAATTGATGAAACCTCTACATAAAAAAAATCTTTTTTAAAAATTCTTTTTTTATTACCACCGTTGCTACTATTGAAATCGTGTTTATCTTTTTTAAGAATTCTATACAAGACATGTGTGATGGATGACCAGTAATTTAGTTTACTTCGATCATTTTTTTGTTATATTAATTAGATGTGCATGTTAGGATTTTTGCTCTATATTATTTATTGTCTAACCTCTCCCTGTCCTGCGGAAGCACGCTATGAGTTATATATGCTATCTAGGTACGTTCCCTAATACCCACTTTCTAAACCCCGTGAATATGATTGTCATTGCATACCATGCCCATGCTTGCTATCCTATTTGATTGCCTTGATATATATTTGATGCTTGTTTGATTATCTTTGACAAAAACACATGTTGTGTGATGTATCTCTATACTAACTTTTATGTTTCATGATAGCGCTTGAGGAGCCATTTAGGTACGCACTTTGACTCTCTCCTATGATCAGACTTTCTTGCTTGACATACTATTTTTTTGAAAACCCCTAGCTTACTTAGGTATCCATGATCAACCATTTAATTGTCGCGTTTCCCTCAACTTAGTCAGTAGAGACCTTTATAGGGCTTAGAGGGGTGCTACCTTTTAGAGGTACCTTCCCAATAGGTAACCTGATCCCGGGACCTAGACTCGGGTTTTTCAAAGACATGCTTTTTCCAAAAATTATGGAGTCACATTTTAGGGTTTTTCTTTCTTGTTTTATTTTCCCTTTAAAATAAAAATAAAATAAGTGGCGACTCCGACTTTTTCCAAAATTAATTTTTCACAAATAAAAAGAAAGTCTTGCCGATCAAGTGGGGACGCACATGAAAAACGCGGGTCCACAAATTGGCGACTCCACTAAGGATTTTGAGGATCAAGCTTGAACACTAGTTGAGGAAAATGTGGCGTTTAATTGGTCGATTAGAGGGTACCTCTTTTTTTAGGCAAGGTGATTTGGTTTGCTTGCTTGATTAGTCTACTATCTTAACATGTTTGATTGCCTTGAATGATCACTTGATTGCTTGCTCACTTCAGCATGATTCACTCTCACATATGCTAGATAGGACTTTGATTGTTTGATATTTATTTGTTTCGCATGACTGCTTGTTGCATGACAAATCTTTCTCTTGCATGTTCGTATGATTGCTTGTCTTCGTTCACTATCTCACTTTAGATCTTAGGTTTTTCGGATGCACCCACAACCTTCATTATGCACTTTAGATTATCCTTGAGTGTTGAGAGATGGGAAAGCCTTCACCATTAAGAAACCCCCTGGGAACGCAAGGAAGTGCATGTGTGGAGGTGATGACCACTTTGCATGGAAGCACCCCGTCTCCTTAGAGGCATGCAGAGGGTTGCATACCACCGGAGGGTATGATCGCTTCTGCTAGGGATCCTTTAACCCACCCATTTTATCCTATAGAGCCACCTCAACCTTGTAAGTTAACCTAAACCCAATTAAGATTTCATTCCTACATGTGGGTGCATCTGTGGACCTTTAGAGCTGCCTTGGTCACGATTGGGTTCGGTTATCCCTTCTGTAGTCTCATTTTGGTGTGATCAGATATGGGTATCAAATTGAGTATATTTGGGCTTTACTTCTACACACTTGTCAGTTGATTCCTATAGAGTCACATTCGTACCGCACCTTATCCAGTGTTTCCATATTTGTAGGAGGGTTTACCTTGACTGATCTGGATTCACCTTTATGGATTAGATTTGGAGATAGATTGACTAGAGTATTAGACCAGTCAGATCAGAGGGATATGGACTCATAGATAGTTACCTTGACCAGTTTGCCGCAGCCATGGCTTCTATCCAGGAGGCTATAGCTAACCTTGGTCAGAGGATAGATGGACAGCAGACTTAGTAGGTCTCAGTTTAGGAGAGTGCCCAGTTCGATACCACAGTACCGCCGCCTCCTTCACCCAGTCAGTCAGTACCATAGGTTATACCTTTCACTCTGCATAGTCAGACCGAGGTTGCCCCGTCTCCTATCACATTGCCTATCTCGACCTTAAAGGACCCACATACACGTATGGATAGACTTGAGTAGAGGTTAAGACAGATGAGGGCTTCAGACGGAGTTATTACTTGGGAGGATTTTGACTCCTACTTACCTACATCCAGTCTCACAGCCTATTTTTGCCGCACATGTCACAGAAAGACCTCTTGCCCCATACACCCAACCTCGAGCTCCGCAGACTACCACTTATGTGCAGAGGTCATCACGTTAGTTCACTCAATTGGGTATGCCTTTGAGTCGAGCTTTTTAGAAGCTCATAGAGGGTGGATTATTGACTCTGTTGGCACCCAAGCCAGTACCTCAGCCAATACTACCTCATTTCAGATTTGACTTACACTATTCTTATCATTAGGGACCAGGACATGACACAGATCATTGCAACGCTTTGAGACATGCTATTCAGGATTTGATAGACCAGGGTTTGGTTAACTTGGGGCAGCCAAGTGTGACCACTAACCCTCTTCCTGCCCATTCTACACACGCAGTGCCTCCATCTCTAGGAGATATTCATCACATAGACCTTATAGAGGATGACGGTATACATATGTTAAGTTGGGATGATGGATTACCCGAGCCGATTGTTTTGCATGATAGTTATGAGATTGATGGGGTTTCATTGGGTCCTCAAGCCCCTACACCATTCAATTTGATCCCAAACGAGGCACCATTCCAATTGACTCATCCTACACCATTGATTATTGGATGTCAGGATACTTTTGTCTCGTTCACTTTATGGCCAGAGGATGATGATTCAGAGGGGAGGGAGATACAAATTGTGACTTTTAGTGGGAGGATAGCTCAACCACAACCACCAGCAGTCAGACCATTTGAGGGTGCAAGCTCTCATGAGGAGGTTAGGAGAAAGGATGATGAAGTTTTGAGATAGCTACAGAGCACTCAGGCCCGTATTTCTATTTGGAGTTTATTAGCATCATCCAGTACTCATAGAGATGCTTTGATTTGAGCCTTGAGTCAGATCAGGGTAGAGACTACCACCATTCCAGAGAGATTGATTCATATGATGACGGCCGGCAGGGCCACTTGCATTGTGTTTTTAGATGATGACTTGCCACCTGAGGGTTCAGACCATGTACGTTCTCTATATATCATAGTTGGTTGTTCAAGCCATAGAGTCCCATCTGTCCTGCTGGACAATGGCTCAGCCCTGAACATCTACCCTTTAGCCACTGCTGTAACCCTTGGTTTTGCACCTTCAAATTTTGGTCATTCTACTCAGACAGTCAGAGCATATGATAGCACTAAGAGAGAGGTTATGAGTACCTTGGTGATTGATTTGCATATTGGTCCGGCCACATTCTCTACTTTGTTCCAGGTTTTGAGGATTCTTACATCCTTTAACCTACTACTAGGCCAACCATGGATTCATAGAGCTGGAGCTATTCCTTCTTCCCTTCATTAGAAGGTAAAGTTCATTCATGATGGGCAGGTCATCACGGTACAGTCTACTAGAGAAATGTTTGCCTCTTCTGAGCCAGTACTTCAAATCAGTCATAGTGAGGATGACCTATTTCTTACTGGGTTTACTTTTGATGAGATACAAACTCTTGAGATCGAGGATTTTTGCAGAGATTCTGTAGCTATGTCTTTTGATCAGCACAGCAGCACAGTGGTTCTTGATATGATGAGGGGCATGAATTTTCTACCTGGCATGGGGTTAGGACGACGTCAGCAAGGACCCAGCAAGTTTATAGCTGCCATTAACCATGATATGACATTTGGACTTGGGTTCATTCCTATCGAGGCCAATTACCGTTACATGGTGCGGCTGCACAAGGAGAGAGTGAGGGCCCGTTTATCCTACACATCATTTGATTATCCTATTCGACCCTATAGGATGAGTTTGGCCGACTACTTTGTCAGAGGATCAGAGATTCGACCCCATATAGAGGAGATTCACAGTGTAGTTCATACATATAGAGAGATTGAGCTTCAGCATCTATTTCACCAGTTACAGTTGAGTGATGGGGCTCCTGACACTTCTGTTTCTATGGCGATTACTCCTACGTTTCTAGATCGAGCTAGCATGTTATCTCTATGCTTTCCAGAGAAGATCACTGATAATGGAGTGATTGTTGATCCTACTGAGATGATTGATGGAGTTGTACCTCATGATGAGTACCGAGATGAGATGGACATGATGACCGTGAGCCAAATTACCAGCATTGTTCAGCTTCAGCCCTTTCCACCATTTGATATGTTTGGGGTGTCTACCATTGAGGTTCTTGAGGGGACAAAGATTATTCCTGTTCCATTGCTTCTAGAGGACAATAGTAGTTTGTTTGAGGGCACTATTAGCCCAGTTGAGGGAGCATCCGACCTTATGGACCCGCCTCTTTCTTTTGATGTTTTATTAGGATTTGTCTCCCGCTCTGACGATGTTTATGTTGCTTCATTTATGGATTTGAGTATTTTTTAGTATTCGCCTACCTCTTGTGATAGTACCTCTATATCTGCACCCCACTCACCCACTTCACAGATATTTGATATAGATGATGAGGTTGCACGGCCCGATCCAAATAGGGACTCTTCTGATCATGACTCCGATCCTGTGGATAAGAGAGTTTCACCTGTTACAGAGGATGTTGAGACTATTGATTTTGGCACAAAGGATCAGCCTAGAGAGCTGAAGATTGGTTCACCCCTATCTACAGATGAGAGAGATAGACTTATTCATTTACTCAGGTCATAATTGGATGTCTTTGCATGATTTTATGAGGACATGCCTAGTCTTGATCCCTCTATAGTTCAACACCACTTACCTATTCTACCACATGTCAGACCGGTTAAGCAGAAATTGAGACAGTTACATCCACGTTGGAGTCTGCAGGTGAAAGAGGAGATTTAGAAACAGCTTAGTGTCGGATTCATATAAGTGGTTGAGTATCCAGAGTGGTTGGCTAATGTTGTCCCTGTTCCCTAAAAGGATGGCAAAGTTAGAGTTTGTGTAGACTTTAGAGATCTTAATAAAGCGAACCCTAAATACGACTTCCATCTCCCATATATTGATTTGTTAGTTGATAGCACTACAGGCCATTCGATGTTGTCTTTCATGGATTGGTTTTCAGGGTATAATTAGATTTTGATGGCTCCAGAGGATATGGAGAAGACAGCCTTTATTACTGAGTGGGGTACCTACTGTTACAAGGTTATGTCATTTGGGTTAAAGAACATAGGAGCCACTTATCATAGGGTCGCTACTACTTTGTTTCATGACATGATGCATAGGGACGTTGAAGTTTATGTGGATGATATGATTATGAAATCCCAAGGCAGAGAAGATCACCTAGGAGCCCTAGAGAGATTCTTTAAGAAGATCCAAAAGTTTAGATTGAGGTTAAATCCCAAGAAGTGCACCTTTGGAGTGACTTTTGGGAAATTATTGGGACATATGGTTAGTGAGCGGGGCATAGAGGTCGACCCGGATAAAATCAAAGTCATACTTAACATGCCTGCACCAAAGACTGAGAAAGAGATTAAAGGTTTTTTGGGCAAATTACAGTACATCAGTCGTTTCATAGCCAGATTGACAGACATATGTGAGCCCATCTTTCGTCTTTTAAGGAAGAACCAACCAACAATTTGTAATGATGATTGTCAGCTTGCATTTGAGAAGATTAAGGAGTATTTGCTTTCTCCTCTTGTTTTAGTGCCTTCTACGCCAGGACGTCTACTTTTTCTATATTTGTCAGTTTTAGACATGGCCTTAGGATGTGTGTTAGCTCAGATTGATGACTCAGGGAAGGAACGAGCTATTTACTATCTGAGTAAGAGGATATTGGAGTATGAGATGAAGTATGTTATGATTGGGCGCCTATGCTTAGCACTAGTTTGGGCTACCAGGAAATTGAAGCATTACATGATAGAGTACTCAGTGCATTTGATATCCTGCCTAGATCTATTGAGATACTTATTTGATAGACCTGCATTGACTGGTAGACTGATGAGATGGCTCGTACTTTTGACAGAGTTTGATATCCAGTATGTTTCTTAGAAGTCTATTAAGGGAAGTATTATCGCTGATCACCTAGCCTCACTATCGATATCTGAGGATAGACCAGTTGATGATCATTTTCCAGATGAGGAGTTTGTTGCTATGACCAGCTTATTAGGATGGTGCATGTACTTCGATGGTACAGCCAATCAGTCAGGGTATGGGATAGGTGTTCTATTGGTATCCCCTCAGAATGATCACATTCTGAGGTCTGTTCGTTTGACATTCTCTGATCGACATCTTATCACGAATAATATAGTTGAGTATGAGGCTTGTATCCTTGGTTTAGAGACTGCATTGGAGCTTGGCATTAGACAAATGGAGGTATTTGGTGACTCCAATCTGGTACTCAGACAGATTCAAGGAGACTGGAAGACTAGGAATGTAAAGCTTAGGTCATATCACGCTTATTTGGAGTTGTTGGTTACGAGATTTGATGACTTGAGATATGTTCATCTACCTAGAGCACAGAACCGATTTGCCGACACCTTAGCTACCCTAGCTTCTTCTGTGGACATTCCGATTGATGTAGTTGTACGTCCATTGCTGATTGAGTTGAGATTTGCACCCGCCTACTGTTGTTTGATTGGAGAAACAGAGGTTCAGGATGATCTACCTTGGTATCACGACATTTATCAGTTTCTTAGATCTGGCACATACCCTAAGGTAGCCACTGCCAAGGATGGGAGAGCACTGAATCATTTGGCCACTAGATTTGTGATTTGTGGAGATACCTTATACAGGCGATCAGCTGATGGTATGCTTCTATTATGTTTAGATCTAGCCTCTGCAAATCGAGTGATGAGAGAGGTTCATGCAGGAGTTTGTGGTTCGCATATGGAATGACACATGTTAGCCCGTAAAATTATGAGGACGGGTTATTTCTGGTTGACTATGGAGACAGATTGTTGTCAGTTCGTTCGGAAATGCCTAAAGTGTCAGATTCATGGTGATCTCATTCATGCACCGCCATCAGAGTTACACGCTTTGACCTCGCCATGGCCATTTTCAGTATGGGGTATCGATATTATTGGGAAGGTTTCACTAAAATCTTCCAGGGGTCATGAGTTCATCCTAGTTGCCATAGATTATTTCACCAAGTGGGTGGAAGCCGCATCATACGTGAGGTTGACATCTACTAGGGTTGCCAGTTTCATTAGGTCACACATCATTTGCCGTTATGGGGTTCCCCATGAGTTGATTTCAAATAGAGGTTCCAAGCTAAGGTAGCTACTTTGTTGCAAAAGTATGGCATCCGACATCATAGATCTTCAGCATATAGGCCACAGACCAACGGGGCAATAGAGGCTACAAATAAGAATATTAAGAGGATTTTAAGGACGATGGTTGAAACTTCTCAAGATTGGTAAAAGAAACTTCACTTTGCATTATGGGCATACCATACCTCTTTTCGCACCTCTACAGGAGCTACACCTTACTCTCTAGTGTATGGTATGGAGGTTGTTTTATCGGTTAAGTCAGAGATGGGTCCTTTGAGAGTAGCCCTTGAGCAGTAGATTTCTGAGACAGAGTGGGCTTAGGCTCGGTTTGACCAGCTTAATCTTTTAGATGAGAAGAGATTGAGAGCAACCAATCATATTCAGGCCTATCAGAGGAAGATGGATTGTGCCTTCAGGAAACGGGTTAAGCTTAGACCATTACAAAAAGGGGACTTAGTTTTGAGGATTCTCAGAGGTTTGATTGGAGACCCTAGAGGAAAATTCAGACCTAGTTAGAGTGGGCCTTATGTTATTCGAGAGTCCAGAAGGGGCTGCATGGTTGACTGACTTAGATGGAAACCAGTTTTCAGAGCCTACCAATGTGGATCAACTGAAGAAGTATTATGTTTGAGATTATGGTCGCAGGATGGGTGGCCATCATTTTGGTCAGCCTTACAACTTATCACCTTTATCAATGTATTAAACCGTTGCTAGCCCATTGAGCCCCACGTGGTATGTTATAGCCTTATTTCTTTCTTATAGCCTTGATTACCATTTCTACACCCGGGTTGGGGCCCTTTGATGTATATGCATGCTTTGCTAAGAAAGTCTCATGAGCTTTAGACTTATAGGCCTATCTTCTCATTCTCATTACCATCCCCTTATCACCCATTTTATTCTATTTTACTATCATCACATTTTCATTATCTTTCTTGTGTTTATCATTATTTGATTCATCTTATCTCTTCTCTTTCTTGGGTTGATGATTCTTCACATCTTGGTGCAAAAGAGGGCAGTCATATCACTCCATCCATCCCATCATTTGGCATTGATTCGGAGATTTTAGTTTGAGAGGTTGTCTCATGAGTTGGGGTTCATGTATTCATCAGTGGTCAGAGAGAGTTTGTTCACTCTTTGTATCTTTCCCATTGGAGTTCGATTTATTGATGATCAGAACATGCGCATTCAAAAAAACAAAAAAAAAAAAAACAAAAAAAAAAAGAGAAAAAGCACAATGATATGTTTGTATATGGCATCTTGCTCTATTAGGCACTTATGTCAACTTTTGAGGTCTGTTTATTGGATATATTTGTCATTGTGGGTTCCTATGAGATTTTCATGAGTTTTCACTCCTTGAGCCACTCTTGTCATGCATTTGGAGTGTCGAGGGTTCATGTGAGAGTTCTATGGTATCCTATGTTTCTCGGGTCATGGTAAATATGTGTTAGGTATGAAAGATGAGTGACCTTTTACTAGGGTCTCCAGATCATTGTCTTATCCACCATTCCATCATTGGTGATATGACTTTCCTTTATTGTACTAATATGAGTTGATCATCATTCATTCCACTTTCTCATTGCCTTCTTTTGTATCTCATCGCCTCTTTCCAGATCATTGTTCCACCTTTTATCTATTCCCTACATATTGATACACGTTTTTTATCCGATACTTTCTTCACATCATTCACATGTTTCATTGATGGTTTGACCACTCATCCTTTCTCTCATTTCGCCATTGACATTTCCTTTGGTTACCTTTAGATCCATGGCTCATGAGATTTTTTCTATGCATTACATCTTATACACGAGGGTATGGGTTTGATCATTGGGTATTTGAGCCTAGTTTTCCTTCATTTCTTTCAACCTATCACCCTAACCTACGTTACATTCCGTGTCTTAAGACCACCATGAGGCCATGAGATCAGGCGTTATCTTTTACATTCTTCACTTGGACAGGCTTTTGTAGTCTGGTTGAAGTATAGTCGTTACCATGTTCTCTTTTATGGAAAATACTTTTGGAAGCATTTGGTCTCTCTCTTGCTTGACATATTGATGTTTGATGAATTTTTGAGTTTGGAGACAGTTCATTGATGATATTGGATTCATCCTTTTGTCGACATCAAATATCCATACTGGGGCATATTCCCATGAGCACTTTCTTTGAGTCTAGGCTTTTTTCACCGATCAGAGATCCCTAGTAGGGTATGTTGAGATGATATCAGTTCTAGTGGAGCATTATTGAGCTTATTGACAGTTTTTATGATTCTAGGTTCCATTTGTGGAGTATTTTTAAAATAGACTAGTGGATCATTTTTGAGTTGGAAGCAGTTTTCAGTGCAGTGTATAGATCTTATATATTGGGGTATATTTCCCCGTTTTGAGGTCACCAGATTCCCATCAGATTTAGTTAGGGATTCATCAGAGACATGCTTCTACTCTCGAGATTATCATATTCCTCATCATTTTGGTTATTCATTTGAGATCAGATTTAGAGTGTCTTCCTTGAGTCATTGGTTGATACTTCATTCTGATTTCTTAGCAGATTATTGTTGAGTTTGGAGACAGTTCATTGATGATATCGGATTCATCCTTTTGTCGTGCATTAGACATCCATACTGGGGCATATTTCCCATTTTCTCCAGGTTTCCTAGTTGTTATTGGACGGTATGACTATTCCTATCTATGGTTATAGAGATGTTTGATTGATTTTGACAAATTCTTTATTATACATCAGATAGCATACTGAGGCATATCCCCTCTCCTTGATGAGATTGTGTTTGAGCAGCGGTACATAGATGGATGATCATTGTTAGTTGTTTATCTCATGACTTTGACATCAGATATCCATACTGGGACATATTCCCCTCTCCTTTACGAGATTTGTTTAGCTAGTGGTATGAGGATGGATGATTAGTGTCGGTTGTTTATCTCATGACTTTGACATCAAATCTTATACTGGGGCATATTTCCCCATTTTCTTTGAGTATCCTTGAGATTGAGATAGTGGCCAGCTTGGTTTTAGATTAAGTGCTAGTCTGAAGCTTTTGACTATTGACTTTATCGGGACCTTCCCCCTCCCCCCTTCTAGGGATTTGTTGAGATAGAGATGGATCACACCAGGTTTCTCCCAAGGAGCATGGGTAGATCCTTTAGCTAGATGTTCATGGGATAGATTAGTTTTCGTCATTGTTATCTTGCAGATTGGGTTATCCAGATGAACAGTATTTTGTGCGCTTTGAGATTTGCTTTTAGATGAGCCACAATATACATACTTTGAGATTTACATTTTGAGATTCACTGACAGAGCAGCTTTCCAGATATAGAGGGCTCCTTCAGTTTAGACTTTTCAGAGGCTTGTCATGATGCATCAGTTTTTGACCCATTGATTTTAGCGAATGATTGATTTACTGGTTGTTTCAGTAGTGTGAGCACCCTGGATACTGGGGCATATTTCCCTTCTTGAGCTCAGTAGTCCGACTCTTGTCACATTGAGTATACGGCTTTAAGCCCATTTACTTCCTATCCAATTTCGAGTTGGCATTCTTTATCATTTCCTTCTAGGCCCTGAGTCTTATAGCCTTGAGCTATCCTTTCTTTCTAGGCCCTGAGCCTCGTAGCCTTAAGCTATCCATTCCTTCTAGACCCTAAGTCTTATAGCCTCGAGCTATCTTTCTTCCCTTAGGCCCTGAGCCTGGTAGCCCTGAGCTATCGTTTCCTATAGACCCGGGGTCTTTCCAACCCTAAGCTGAGCCTACATTATTTAGTCGCCCATGAGTGGTTTGACCTGGAGTTTGCATATCGCACTCTCCTTTTAACCGATCAGTCATAGAGCTCGAAGCTCACAGCCCTGAGCTGTTCACATAGCCCTGAGCTATCATCGTAACCCTGAGTTACTCATTGCATCATGACCCAGAGTCATTCATTCCATCCATAGCCTTGAGTTATTCATCATAACCCTGAATTACCCATTACACCATGACCCAAAGTCATTCATGACATCTTGAGCCCTGAGCTCACGACCTAGAGTCATTTGCATCCTTCACATCCCTGAGATGTTTCATTTTCATCATTCTAGCCACTTGTGAGTGGCCTTAACCCGGCACCATGAGCCAAAAAGCATCCTGATCAACTATCCATTTAGAGCCCTGAGCTCATGACCCGGAGTCATTCACTTCATCTATGACCCAGAGTCATTCTTAGCATTTATAGCCCTAAGCTCATGACCTAGAGTCGTTTATCCTATTTACAACCCAGATTTGTTTATCCTATTTTCGATCCGAAGTCGTTTATCCTATGTTTGACCCAGAGTCGTTCATCTTATCCATGACCTAGAGTCATTCATCTCATCCATGACTTTGAGTCATCATTTTCACATCTTTCCATTTTTGTGTTACTCGTCACATACCTTTATCTTTTTACTATCATTTCCCCAACATAGAGTAGTTCCATCCTTGTCGTTGCAGCCCTGTGTTTCGACCTCACTCTCGCCATATGCTGAGACAAAATCTCTGGTCCTTCTTTAGTTCTTTGGTATAGTTCACTTCATTCCACTCATTATTCGTATTTTTACTCACATTCCTTACACTCGTGATCTCTACCAAAGAGGGGCATATTTGTAGACCCTCAATTTTGTCCTCTTATCACATGTCCTATTAGATACTTGTTTGATACTTTACAGGAGTTCCTTGGTGGCCCATAGCTACTCATACTACTTACCTTTTTTTAAGCCACCTCGGAGACTTTGGTTGAGGGATTTATCTAACCCCGTTGTGACTCTTGGCAGCCCTAATTTAGACTTAGGGCCACTTAGGCACCCTAGACCCATTTAGATACACTTGGCCCATTAGGCATCACCTTAGGCCCATTTAGATGCACATGGCACCTTCTAGCTTGCACACATTCACCCTAGGTTACTTAGACAATATTTCAGAATAGATTACTTAGACACTTCTTTTGGCATAGCCCACTTAGACGTGTTCTTGATTTTGGTTACTTCATTTTCCGAGATAGGATGAGTATTGGCTTGACTATTTATTGCATGAAATGAATTTTTATTTTTTATTTTTGAGGGTTTGAGTTTGTGTGGACCCTCACCCAGACCGGCGCGACTCGCTTTTAAATGAAAAGAAAGAATGAAAAAGTTGAGTTTTCCAGTTTTGAAAAACCCGCCCCCGGTGAGGAACGGTGTTGTATGGAGTCGCCACTTACTTTTTTTTTTTTTTTTTTAAATGGGGAAAATTAAGTAAGAACAAAAACCCCTAATGATCCTAGTATGGAAAAAGCGGTCTGCGAAAACTAGATTCTGGGTCCGGGGATCAGGTTACCCATTGGGAAGGTACCTCATGCGAGGTAGCACCCCTCTAGGCCCGGAACTCAGTCTCTACTAATGAATTGGGTATGTGGGAGCATATGGGTCAAAGATGAAACCCTAGGCTAAATAGATGTCATGAATCACAAAATCCTAATTGGTATTTGGCATGTGATTCATGCCTAATTGGTGTCTCAGCTGATTCGTGTCCAGCTGGTGCTCCTTGATGGCGAGAGTAATCAACAATATTTATAACCTATAACACCATGAACTAGGGTAGCAAATACAAAGCTACTATAGCATAGTGGCTCTAGGATCGTTCCACTGGGAAGGGTACTCAAGTTGGAAATGATACCAATTCAAAGTGAATTGGTGTTGTTTCATTTCAAGATTAGCTTAAGAAATAAAACACAAACTTTGGTTGAAAAAGGTATGGACTTAGATTAACAACACAACAAGTGATGAAAATAACTTAAGAAGAAAAGCATTCCTTGGAGATTCAGGTATACAGGGGAGGTTCCTCATGCAAAAGCATAGCTCCGGTCAGTTGGTTCATTTCCTCACATTAGAGAATTAACATAAAGTCAATTCTCTAACAGGTGCTGCACAAATGCATCCCTCAATTAGATTTCAGCTTTAATTCTCTCACTGATGCAACTTGCAATGGTTTGAGCCTCTCACTAGCCTTTACCATTCAAGGTGATCTTTAACCTTGGATTACCCGTCAAAAGCTCACAAGAGGTAACTAATGGATGTCTCCTAAGAGTCCAAAAGCTTACCAAGTGTTGGCTATTCTAGAAAATCCTACCTTCAAGTCACCTACCAGAGGCTCGCAAGGGGGTAAACTAGTGCATCTCCATGGTTAGAGATCACTTGCCTTACCAAGTGTTGGCCCAAGTGACTCTAAGGCGTTTTAAGTTAACTAAAAACGTAGAAACCATTCATGGGACACACTTACTCTTCATTCATAGCTGAAACCACAAAGCTTCTGATTCTTGCACTTGGAACCTTTCCCGACAACCTTAACTCCAAGAAACTAAAAGGTTTAGCTACTCATTCTCTGGGGAAAGCTCCTCAGAGAGTGCATAACCTAGTAAGTAAAAAATACAAGCAAAGTGAGAAGGTAAAGCAGAGCTCAAGCTCCCTGTATTTCTTCCTTTGAAACTTTTACAAAAGGGTCATCACCTAACACCCTCAGAATAGGCTCCTCGGGCTCTCTTTTAAACCAAAATTACAATTACAGCTATTACCAAGATATTTTTGCCAAATTCCTAGCTTAAAAACTAAGAAATCCTATCATTGGTGACTTACAAGGAGAATTTGGGCATTTAGGCAACAAAAATCTAATGAAAAATATCTCCAAGTGTCGGTTACAAATATCGGGAAGCACTAAGGACCACTTCGTAGGTGAAAAGTGAGGTCTGCGAAATTTCGCAGGTGCACAAGAAGAGCTGCGAAATTTCTTCATAGCAACCAGCTGATTCAACACCTTTGCAAAGTGGACTTCCATCTTGTGGTGTTTGGCTTCCATCGCGGCGTGAAGCTTCAGGGGAAATCCATAGCACTGTACAAAAAGGCTACGAAACCATTCCGCAACAAAAGGGGGATTTCGCAGCACTTTTCTGAAGCCTTCCTTCAGCTTGGAGCAGTTGTCTTCCAAAGGCTGTAACTTCCTCATTTTAGGTCCAAATTGCATACGGTTTAAGGCATTGGATTGTTGACTTCCTAAGCTTTCAAATGACATATTGTATGCATAATTTGGACTTCAATAAGTGCTCCAAAAGTGGCTGCAGTGACTGTCATCAAGAATGCTCCATGACTGATTTCTCTTTGCTTCCCCTTGCATTCCAGACTCGTTTATGGCAAAAGTGCTTCAAGGCTTTGATTCTTCATTCCTCTAAGCTTCCCATTGCTTGCCAAGGATTCCATATAACTCTCCTCAATCTCATAATGCTTTGGTGATCAAAATACTAACAAAAACACCAAAACTCACACAATTTGATTAGAATTGATTGAAAGGGGCCTTAACATGCTAATTGGGTTAAAAGGCACTAACTACTACTCAAAAGTGTTAAAAAGGATTAATTAGAAGCTATCAAATAGCACTTTTTGAGTAGTAATCAGCATGCATATGAATTCAACCAACCAAAACAATGGGTGCGTACCTGTGGTCCCCAGCCATGCGCTGCATAAAAGGTCAGCCAAACGCAGATAAACACATAACAAACATTCAGGATTAAGCACCATGCATGCATATGATTCAACAATCAAAACCAACGATGCATACCTGTGCTCCCTATCCATGTGCTATAGCAGAGGGTGAGTCAGTCACGCAACATGTATTCAAAATCAAGCATCAAAGCTTGTGCCAAAAAGGAAGATAGCTGGTTGAAATGAGGTAAGGGATTCCCCAAATGTCATACAAATCGAACTAGACTCATCTAGACCACACCACCCATAACTTCAAAATTGCCCATACTAACTGAAATCAAACACTGACTTAAACCTTCAAGATGGCTCACAAGTGCCCTATAGCAAATGGGTTTGAGCCCCAATGGATAGGGGCTCAAAAAATGCCAAAATCGAGGGCTACCTAAAGTCCTCCAGTAGAACAGGTTGAACTAGTTCTCAACTGGTACAACCTATTGAGAAGGATTCCCAAATTTTTCTAGAAAAATCCTAAATGAGTGAGGATTCAAACAAAAGAAATGGTTCTCATTTCTGAGCCCGGATGAGTGAGAACTAGACAAAGAAAGGTCAGGGGTTCTTCATGGCTGACAGAGGCAGCTAGCTATGGTGCTGAACCGATTGCACCGGTTCCCAACCAGTTTAGACGGTTGATAAAAAATCCTAAATTTGGCCAGAAAGTTTCTAACTGCATAAGGAAACAAACAAAAGAAACGGTTCTCAATTTCGAACCCGGATGAGTGAGAACCGGACAAAGAAAGGTCAGGGGTTCCTCATGGCTGACAGAGGCAGCCAGCTATGGTGCTGAACCGGTTGAACCGGTTCCCAGCCGGTCCAAACGGTTGATAAAAAATCCCAAATTTGGGCAGGAAGCTTCTAACTGAATAAGGAAACAAACAAAAGAAACTTTTCTCAATTCCGAGCCTGGATGAGTGAGAACCGGACAAAGAAAGGTTAGGGGTTCCTCATGGCTGACAGAGGCAGCCAGCTATGGCGCTGAACCGGTTGAACCGATTCCCAACTGGTTCAGATGGTTGATAAAAAATCCCAAATTTGGCTAGGAAGTTTCTAACTGAATAAGGAAATAAACAAAAGAAACGGTTCTCCATTCCGAGCCTGGATGAGTGAGAACTGGACAAAGAAAAGTCAGGGGTTCCTCATGGCTGACAGAGGCAGCCAGCTATGGTGCTGAACCGGTTGAACTGGTTCCCAGCCGGTTCAGACGGTTGATAAAAAATCCCAAATTTGGGCAGGAAGCTTCTAACTAGATAAGGAAACAAAAAAAAATGGTTCTCAATTCCGAGCCCGGATGAGTGAGAACCGGACAAAGAAAAGTCAGGGGTTCCTCATGGCTGACAGAGGCAGCCAGCTATGGTGCTGAACCGGTTGAACCGGTTCCCAGCCAGTTTAGACGGTTGATAAAAAATCTCAAATTTGGCCAAGAAGCTTCTAACTGAATAAGGAACCAAACAAAAGAAACAGTTCTCAATTCCGAGCCCGGATGAGTGAGAATCGAACAAAGAAAGGTCAAGGGTTCCTCATGGCTGATAGAGGTAGCCAGCTATGGCGCTGAACCGGTTGAACCGGTTTAGCCGGTTGATGAAAAATCCTAAATTTGGTCAGAAAGTTTCTAAACCATTCATAACCAATCAACAACAATCATGTGTGGCCTTTATTTCCCATACCCAAGCAATACAATCTTCATATCAAAGGAAATAAAAGATGATGCGGAAGGAGAAAACGCATATGAAGAAAATGAAGATAGACTGCAGGTAAAAAAAAAAAATTCAGCCTACTTACCTCAGAATCTCCACCAAATATGATCTGTGTATGCCGATGATGACCTCCAAAAAATGAGATGTTGTAGTTCTCCTCTTCAAAATAACCACAGTGCTGAAGCTTTCCCCCACACTCTTAACTTAGAAAGTGCCCTGACCTTCTGTTTTTCTCACCAGCAAAATATCCCCTCTCCAAAGTGCCCTCCTTTTTTCTTCTTTTCTTATCTTCTCCCCTTTTATACTCATACCCCTCTCAGCATTTGAGCCTCCTGGGTTCCTTCCCCTTCAGCACTGAAATCCCCTCCATCAGCATGGAAAACACACCCCCCATTATTTCTCTTGCACTTACGAGTCCAGCTCACTCCCTTCAGTTTTCAACTTGCTTCACCACCAAGAATCCATATGGATTCGTGGTGGGCTACAAGGAACCCAAACCAAGGCCCAAAATAGGCCCACAACATTGCCCAAAACCGATCTGGAGCTTATGGGCTTGAGCCATGTAGGATTTGGGTCCCAAAATTACCAAAATCAGTGTTTTACACCGGCTGACTCGATGAACCAGCTGAACCGGATGCCAACCGGTCGAACAGGTTGCAAAAAAAAATTTGAAAATTTGACAGAATGTTCTTGGAAGAGTGAGAAATCCATGAAAAAAAATGGTGCGCAATTCCAAGTTCGGAAAAGGGAGATATGATCAAAATAATTACCAAAAATCAGTGTTCTACACCGGCTGACTAGATGAACCGGCTAAACTGGCTGAACCGGATGTCAACCGGTCGAACCGGTTGCAAAAAATTTTGAAAATTTGACAGAATGTTCCTGGAAGAGTGAGGAATCCATGAAAAAAATGGTGCGCAATTCCGAGTTCGGAAAAGGGAGATATGATCAAAACAATCCCGAGTGCTCCGAACCTCAACATGCCCCTATAAACTCCAACTAAGCTAAAACATCGGGATGACCCCACTTCCTTTCTATAGGGTGATGTGAACGACTAGGAAAATGGCCACGATGACCCTCCAAAATGAACCACATACGCACCACAATGGACCACAGACAAGCCCACACGAGGCTCGGACACCGACTAAGCCCAAAAGGGGCCCTAGTGGTGCCATATGAGAATGATGGGTTCAGGTGACACCCAAAGGATAAATGTCAGTGTCGAGAGACAAAATTGAGGGTCTATAGTTTGACATTTAAATTATTATAATCCATTGCATTACTTTAATTTCTTGATTTTTTTCTAATTACATACGTCTGACATTTATTTTTATACCCTTATCAATTTATTTGTTTATTTACTCACTTATTCATTTATTCTTTAATTCCATGAATTGACATTTTGGATTTTTGTGGCTATGTGATTTGATTTTCTATTTTATTTTATTCTATTTCTAATTACATGATTTCTTATTTCAACTTTATTTTTAATTTTGCATGAGACTTGGAGCCATCAAGAAGTGGAGATCACGGCTAAATAGGGAAACTTGGAAGGAATCCGGGCTGCATATAGAAAGTGGGCAGATCACGACTGAGGAACATTCGGGAGCATATGGAAAGAAGATTAAAGGGGATTTGATCACTTACCAAACAAGATACGGTTGCATCCTTGGGAAAATCTCCAAGTGAGCCACACATAATGGACTTCCCATATCCACGCGCACATAGGAAAAAATGGAAATAAGATATTCCATAAGGAGTAGGTTGCCTTATAAATAAAGGAGAGAATCAAGCATAAAACAAATTTTTTTTTTCGAAGGTGAGGAGGCGGAAAGAATTTTCACACAGGGACTCTTCTTTTGGAGGGTAGAGAAGACACAGGAGTAATTGTTTTGAGAGGACGAGCGAAGAACTTTGAGGAGTCGACACATAACCATAAAAAAGAGAGGAGCAGCCCAAAAAATCTCCACAAATAACTGTTTATAGGTAAGTGTACGCTTTCAAATTTATTTTTGATTTCATTTTGATTCATCATTTTAGTCTTGAGTGTTTTAATGATTTTAGTTCTTTGATTTAATTAATCCTATATAATAAATTTCTTGTTTTAATTTCGATTTAGTTTTAATTTATTTTTCTTTTTTAGTTTGGATGTGTTTGTGGTTTTAATTCTTTAGTTTAATTTATGCCATTAGATAAAGTTCCTTTTTTTTTTTAATTCCAATTCGATTTAGTTTTAATTTATCTTTTGTGTTTAGATGTGTTTGTAGTTTTCTTTAATTTAATTGTTTATGTTATAAAAGTCCTTATTTTTAATTTTGATTTAGTTCAATTTTAATATATTTTTTTTGTTTAGATGTGTTTGTGATATTAATTCATTAGTTTAATTATTTCTATTAAAAAAGTTGTTTTTAATTTTGATTTAGTTCACTGTTAATCTACCTTTTATGTTTAGTGTTTGTTGTTTTAATTCGTTAGTTTAATTGTTCCTATTAGAAAAGTTCTTATTTTTAATTTCAATTTAGTTCAATTTTAATCTATCCCATATGTTTGTGATTTTAATTCGTTAGTTTAATTATTCCTATTAGAAAAGTTCTTATTTTTAATTTCAATTTGGTTCGTTTTAATCTGTCCTATATGTTTAGATGTGTTTGAGATGTTAAGTCATTAGTTTAAGTATTCCTGATAGATAAAGTTCATATTTTTAAAATCCCAAATTAGTTTAATTTTAATTTAGCTATTAGTTTAAATATGTTTGTGATTTTAATTCCTTAGTTTAAGTAATTTAAGAGATAAAGTTTAATTTTTTTTGGATTAATTTAGTTCTAGTTTATAATTTAATTTGAATGCGTTAACGATTTCAATTCCTTAGTTTAAACAATCTGTTAGATAAAGTTTACTTTTTTTAATTTCAGATTAACTTAGTTTTAGTTTATGAGATTTAATTTGAATGTGTCAGTGATTCTAATTAGTTTGATTTTAATTCTTTTTTAGTTTAAATAATCGCGCTAAATAAAGTTTGTGTTTTTAATTCCAATTAATTTAATTTTAATTCATTTTTAACTTAAAGGCATTCGTGGATCTTAATTCTTTAGTTTAAATGATTATATCAAATAAAGTTTGAGTTTTTAATATTCCAATAATTTTATTAAGTAGAATTTAATTTCAATTTAGTTTGATTTTAATTTATTTTATAATCTGAATGCGTTCATGATTTTAATTCAATTGTTTGATTAACCCTCTTAAACAAATTCCATATTTTTAATTTCGATCTTAGTTTAATTTTATTTTGTTAATTTATTTATTTGCTTTAGTTTAAATATATTTGTGATTTCAATTTGATAGTTTAGCCAATCTTATTAGATGATGATGATGTCCTTAATTTAATATAGTATTAATTATTTTTAGTATTGAATGTGTTTGTGTGTTTTTGATTTCATTAACTTTGAATTTAATCTGTTTATATCCAATTTTGCAGTTGATTATAATTTTGTTTAATTAATTAAGTCAATCACGTGTAATTATTTTCACGTTTCAAGTATGGTAATTTTGGCTTTGATCTATTGACATTTAGTATGAGCTTTAGGAATTTTAGATAATCAATCCAATTAATTGCATGTCATTGTTTTCATACCTTCAAGATTGTTGAACTTTGGTCTCTGATTTATCATATTTTGTTAAAATGCTAATTTACCTTAATTGATTCCATATTATTATCTCCATATGCTAAGTTCGTTGGCTTTAATCTTTGATTGGTCATTTTTATTTTAATTCACGTGTCTCTTGAAATCTAAATGTTAGTCTTGGGTAATATTTTATTAGTTTGTTTGATTAGGAAGTCATAAATTTGATGCCTTAGTGATTGGTGGTTAAATTCTTATTTTTTTGAAGGCCACTGGAAACTCATGAAGGTTGGTCTTACCCTCACCACTTTAATTGACATGATTTTCTAAATCTTTATTTTGTGATTTTCGCTTCCTTTTATTTTGATTGGTATTTTGTTTTCTATGTTTTATTATTTTAAAAATTAATTCCTTTTATTTTAAAATCAAAACCTTTTTCTCTGAAGACCCCTTTAAGAAATTTTATTTTTAAAAAAATTCATTTAGAATTCTTAATAAAAATCTCATTTTCTTAAAATAATATGCAACCATTTTTTTTTATCGATTTGCATCTTTCTCGGTTTTTAATGAAAATCTTGGTTTTAAATCAGACATGAATCAAAGCTCATGGTCTCACATAAATGAGATAATTCTGGGCTAAATTCGTATATATCAAGTGGGGAATTGGTGAAACCCCTACATAAAAAAAAAAAAATCTTTTTTAAAAATTCTTTTTTTAGTACCACCGTTGCTACTTATTGAAATCGTGTTTATCTTTTTTAAAAATTCTATGCAAAACATGTGTGATGACCGGTAATTTAGTGTACTTCAATCATTTTTTGTTATATTAATTAGATGTGCATGTTAGGATTTTTGCTTTATATTATTTATTATCTAACCTCTCCCTATCCTGCGGAAGCACGCTATGAGTTATATATGATATCCAGGTACGTTCCCTAATACCCACTTTCTAAACCCCGTGAATATGATTGTCATTGCGTACTATGCTCATGCTTGCTATCCTGTTTGATTGCCTTGATATATATTTGATGCTTGTATGATTATCTTTGACAAAAACACATGTTGTGTGATGTATGTCTATACTAACTTTTATGTTTCATGATAGCGCTTGAGGAGCCGTTCAGGTACGCACTTTGACTCTCTCCTATGATCAGACTTTCTTGCTTAACATACTATTTTTTTTTAAAACCCTTACCTTACTTAGCTATCCATGATCAACCATTTAATTGCCACATTTCCCTCAACTTAGTCAGTAGAGACCTTTATAAGGCTTAGAGGGGTGCTACCTTTTAGAGATACCTTCCCAATAGGTAACCTAATCCCGGGACCAAGACTCGGGTTTTTCAAAGACATGCTTTTTCCAAAAATTATGGAGTCACGTTTTAGGGTTTTTCTTTCTTGTTTTATTTTCTCTTTAAAATAAAAATAAAATAAGTGGCGACATCGACTTTTTCCAAAATTTATTTTTCACAAATAAAAAGTGAGTCTCGCCGATCGAGTGAGGACGCACGTGAAAAATGCGGGTCCACAGTCATACACTATCTCCACTCTCTACTTTGGTCATCTGGAGTGTTTTTCTTAGCGTATGGCATAGAACATTGTTTTGATCATCTGTTTGATGCCAACGTATGGCATAGTCCATCCTATGCCTTCCAAATAATGAGAATGAATAATTGAACATAAATGACCTACCATGTTTAAGATAAACATATACAATCTCTTATAATATGTTATGGAGGAAAAAAAAGGCAAATAGAGCCACAGGCTATAGGTTCAAACCATGTTTCAAATGATACCAAATCAGCTTCTGTTGTGCTCTGAAAAAGATTACCTTGAGGGAAACCTACTTGATTCTATAACTAATAAATATATGATGGCAATACAAATCAATCTAGACAAATTGTTGATAGGTTAGGACAAAAACTGCTGTTCTCTAAGTTCCCTTTCCCCCCCTGAAATTCTCTTCTTTACCGACCTTCCATCTCTGAAATAGTTACATTTCCAGAATAGCTCTCTGGCCTGCCTTTGTGTGAATCTAGCTCTGACACTTTGTGATGAGTGGCAAATGCGGGCAGATTTGGGTTTGGTAAGGGCATAGTTTTGTTGGTGAGCATGGAGATAACAGCTGACATTGTAGGCCTATCTTCTGCACTCTCCTGTACACACAAGAGAGCAATATGAATGCATCTCAACATTTGGGTTGTTGAGTAGGAATCTCCAGCATTGGATCCACTAGCTCCAAGCTAGTACCTTCTTTCCATAGCTCCCAAGCCTGTTTCCAGTTCATTTTAGGGTTGATTTACTTACGAGGTTAGTATGAAAATTTTGGAAGGATACACCGGGTGTTGTTGATAATAATGTAGAGACAAATATGAGATATAGCAGACTTACGTATCCTGCCAGGTTTATGGCAAAGGCACCGTGGTTATGATGAAAGCTTTTGTTCTTCCGGCCGCTCACAATCTCCAACAGTAGGACCCCAAAGCTATAAACATCTGATTTCACTGAGAAAATTCCTTCCATGGCATACTCGGGTGGCATGTAACCACTGCATCCACAGTAGAAGGTTTAGTACATTAGACTGAAAAAGAAATCTGATAGATAAAGAAAAGTCATGCTTACTATGTTCCAACAATCCTATTTGTATTTGCTTCTGACGCATTTCGCCCAAAAATTCTGGCCATACCAAAATCAGAAATTTTCGGGTTCAAGTCATGATCAAGTAGGATGTTACTTGCTTTTAGATCTCCACTACAAGGAAAATGTCAAAAGATGACGCTTTTTAAGTGTCAAGATAGATATAAGATGACGCTTTTTAAAAGCGTCATATATTAGACTATCATATTTTTAAATCGCATACGTTGACACTTTTTAGAAGCGTCATCTTCTTTGCACGTCAACCATGACGCTCATAGTAAGTGTCATTATTTGAAACATTGACGCTTTATAAGTGTCATCATATGTTAATAATTTCATTCATGTCAATATTGACACTCAATGAAGCGTCATTGTATAGGTAGAAGCAACATTGACACTCAATATAAGTGTCATCTTATAACTTTTTATTTGTAGGAGCAACGTTGACACTTAATAAAGCGTCATTGTATAAGTAGAAGCAACATTGACACTCAATATAAGTGTCATCTTGTAGCTTTTTTATTTGTAGGAGCAACATTGACACTCATAATAAGTGTCATCGTATAGCATTTTACACCTTGACACTAAAAAAAAAATGCCATGTTTTTTTAACATCAACCTTGACGCTTTTGAGAAGTGTCATCTTCTGTTTATTCAAGTGAAGCATGACGCTTTAAAAAAGCGTCATCTTATCTCATATAAAATTTTAATAGCCCATAAATTAAAATGTCCTAATTATGCCCTATTTTATAATTTTCTATCAACAATTAAATTAATAATGAAAACTTAATTTAAGAATCTCCATTGACAAAAAGTATCAAATATGGTCTTCATTTTTCACTATTACAATTTATCCATAAACATCATACATAATCAACAACTAAAACCAACAATTTTACAACTTCTTCTTCAACTTTGAATTGTTCATAACCTTCACTACATCTAGTTTTACATCATTTTTCTTCCAAGTGCAAAAGGATGGTTGTAACTCACTTTCTAGATGCTCAATCTGCAAAATAATTGAGAGGGTTACATATTTATTAGTATTAACAAATAGTTAAGAAGCAACTTTGTAAATGAAATGTGTATATGCAATTTTTAAATTTCCAAAATATCTTTCTTCCATTGCAATAAATTTCAAAATATCAAAAGAACTCAACAAACTCCAATAATTTTATTACACCAAATTTCTAAATATTTTAGAACTCTTATTCTATTGAAAAAAAAAAAACAGAAAAAAAAAGTTTTTATCTCATTGACTATTTTGGTATGATTTTTATCTTATTTATGAAACTTCAACCATTAACATCTTCTCATTCTTCTTATAGGTTGTACAAGACATTAGATGTTTTGCATGAGAAGGAACTAAGGAATGAAAAAAAAAACAAAAAAAACTAGAAGTCCGAAAATTATAAAATTGTAAATTAACATATTTATGTAAAATTATAAAATTGTGTTAAAATATCTATGTTCTTCTTATTGTATTAGTACATCAACATTTAATAATATGAGGATATCTATTATCTAAATATGGAACTTGCATGAAATGATCTCTAAACATGGAATTGATTCATAAAACTTACAATAACCACAACATGTTACCTCAAAATTCTTTTGATGATATATTTTGAATTGTTTGTGGGTGTCCTTCATCAAGAGCAGTAGTGACGTTGTTAATAGAATGACCTATGCCTTTTTGTACAACCTGAAGAATATATAATAAACAATTTAACAACCAATTAGTAAGAGGTGTTATTTTCTTCCATAGGCTTATTTGTAAGAAGTCTTAAACTAACTTCCTATTTTTAATTTCTCGATATTCCTATAAATTAAAATTTTATAATTAATGAATGTGAATAAGAGGTATGTAAAGAGTCTTAATTATACCTTAAAGTTGTCAGACAATCTATCTTTGACAAATATTGTCCAATCTTCATCCTCAATAAAAGTATATTGAATTGGTGGTCTTTTGAGGAGCTCCGGTTGGTCTTCGAAAGGAAGAATGTACTTCACTGTTAGCAAGTTCTTAAAGGACCGAAAGCATTTTCCCATTGTTAACATACAATTCCTCCTGCTTTTACGATTTAATGAAAAAGCAGTCTGCACATTAATACCAAACTTTAGTAATTTCAAGAGGTTAAGAATGATAGACATTTTGCATCAAAGTGATTTAAATAAGAAATGGTTACCTCAATGTTGTCCCATAACTTATCCTTCAACTGTTTAGGTACAACATGCCAAGTTTTATATCTTATTGGCACCATAGTGCGTGCTAACATGCCTAAGTAGCTTATTAGATGAACTGCTGATTCTCCTATGAAAATGCCATCAAGATTGTACTTAACCGGCAACTTAACCCCCTTGCTTCTGTTTTTTATAATCATATGCTTCCGTGTCATCTCTTTGTACTTCCTTTTTATGGGTTTTTCTCCTTCCTTTGTCTCCATTCTTGTAACAAAAAAAATAAAAAATGATAAAGATTAGTTAAAATTATATTGCATATAACCTAGTCAAAGAATAATTGTAAAACATAACTTTTCAAAGAAACAAATCCATAATCATTGCACAATGAAATGCAATAGATCATGAATTCAATAAATCTTTTTAGAATTGTTCATCATATAACAAGGATAACACTTCATTTAAACTTTTTTTTGTCCCGCTTTGTTTAACATTTCATTTATTTTAAGCAACCCAAGGCCTTTGTATAAGAAAGCTAAATTTGCAGTAGGAATTTCCTATAAGAATCAACATGGAAGGAGCACGTGGTTTCAACAAGTTCATCAAGTCCATAAGAACTTATGAAAGCTTTTGGACTATCGGTTTGTGTTACATTAAGTTTGGAAAACACAACATGCATATTGATAATAAAAATTTCATAATTTTTTTACTCACAAACATAACTAATTTAGTATCTTCCATGCACAATTTAGGGAAAAGGTTTTAGTAAATATGTTATTGGGTATGTTAAAGAATGGTCAATATTTGTGCAAAAAAATAAAGAAAGGATAAAAATGACCTATTTTGTGGCTGTTGCAACCCATTCCATGGCCTTTATTCATACATTAGCATTAAAATACAGCAACATAGAGGATTTGTTCTCAATCCAAATCCCCTCACAATCGCCTCGCATACATGTTGCATCTGAGTCATCCATTACATCAAACGCTTCAATTTGTGGCAATGCCCCATAAAGGGATGGTGTTCAATCGAATTGTCAACAAAGTCTTCACCTCCTTCCATATCCAAGAAATCTTTTTGAGGAGTTGACAAAACAACCAACCATCTTGGATCAAGTTGGTCTTGCACATAAAATACTTGCTTAGCTTGGGATGCCAAAATGAAAGGATCTGATTTATGAGCAATTTTGCTAAAGTCAACTAATGTAAAGCCAAGATCATCAACTTTTATGCCATTTTTATTACCAACCCAATCACACTTGAAAACCGGTATCCTAAACATGGTATAATCAAGGTCCCAGATCTCGGTAATAATGCCATAGAAACAAAGCTCACCAAACACTGGATTTTGATCCTTTGCACTTGCGATTTGCATTGTTGAAGCTACAATACTAACTCCACTATTTTGGGTAGCTCATAAGTCGTCTTGTTCCTTGGTATGGTATCGACACCCATTAATGACATATCCATGATATTTAGAGACATAATGGCTAGGACCATGAGCTATCCACTTAAGGGTTTCAAATATAGGTTCATTATTACCAATTGCAGCTTCAATCTGTAATTATAAATAATAGTTATTATGTATGTTAAACATTAGTAAAAAGAATACTTCACATTTTAACACCATTCCAATACCTTTTTTCTCAACCAATAAGTAAAAGTCCGCAGGTGTTCATCCGGAGCCACTTTTGTCTTTTTGATTGACGAGGATTTTTCAATTTCAACCATTCCATGTGCTCTCTATGTAATTATTTATAAGAAATTCAAAGTTAATGTCTTAAAGTTATTTTAAGTATCAGACACAAATATTAAGTGTTAGTGGTTCATACTCAATATAAGGTTGAACAATAGTTGTATTCTCTAAAACATAATGATGTGCATGTAACTACAAATTGGAATCAATTGTCACAACTTGACCTCCAGGTATTGGTGCCCCAAATTTTTGGTCAATGTTTGCACTAATAGGAATCCCAATCGCATCTACATTTGATAAATACTCTGTACAAAATTCAATAGCTTCCTCTGCAATATAGCATTCAGCGATACAACCTTCGGGCCGATTACGGTTTCGTACATACCCTTTCAAAACTTTCATGAATCTTTCAAATGGGTACATCCACCTTAGGTAAACTGGTCCACAAAGTCTCACCTCCCTTACAAGATGTACAGTAAGATGAAGCATGATATCAAAGAAGGAAGGTGGAAAGTACTTCTCAAGCAAGCATAATGTCACCACCAAATCATTTTGTAACTTATCCAGTGCAGACACATCAACCACTTTGCTACACAGAGCATTGAAAAAAAAACTCAATCTGCAAATAGCATGCCTTACATGCTTTGGCAAAAGGGATCGTAATCATGACATTAGCAATAACTGTTGCATTAATGTATGATAGTCATGCGATTTAAGACCATAAAGCTTCAAGTCTTCCATTGACACAAGGTTTCTCATGTTAGAGCAATAACCTTCAGGAACCTTTAATTGTGATAAAGTTTGGCAAAAACCTTTTTCTCCACTTTAGATAACGTATAACATGCAGGTGGGAGATAAGTTCGATTTGATTCAAACCTTGGCCCCAATTCACACCTTAAGCCCATCTCTAGCAGGTCTAGGCAGAATTAAGTCCATCTTTCGTCTTACCTGGAATGTTGAGTAAGGTACCAATGATGCTTTCACAAACATTCTTCTCTATGTGCATTACATCCAAGCTATGACGAACATGTAGGTATTTCCAATACTCAAGATCAAAGAATATGGACTTCTTTTTCCAACAATTTGTAGTATTGACATTCAACTTGCCTCGGGAGTTTTTATTTTTTCCCCATGAATTAGAAATGACATCAATTTTCCTTAGGATTTCCTCTCCACTCAATGGTTGCGGAGGTGAGCTAAACTCTTGTTTACCATTAAATGCCTTCTTTTGTTTCCTAAAAGGATGGTTGCAAGGAAGAAATCTTCTATGACCTGTATATGAGTTCTTTTTCCATGCTTCAATCTGTGAGAGAATGTATCTTCCCCACATATGGGACATGCAAAATATCCTTTAACTACACAACCAGATAAGTTTCCATATGCAGGAAAATCATTGATTGTCCATAGTAGAACAGCTCTTAATGTAAAGACCTCTTGCTGATGCACATCATAACATTCAACCCCTACATCCCACAACATTTTTAAGTCATCCAATAATGGTGCTAAATAAACATCAATGTCATTTCCAGGTTGTCGTGGACCTGATATTAATAAAGATAGCATCATAAACTTCCTTTTCATGAACAACCAAGGAGGAAGGTTGTAAATGACCATTATAATAGGCCAACAACTATGTCTACTGCTCATTGAACTATGAGGATTTATACCATCTGCTGAAATGGCAAGTCTAAGGTTTCTAGGTTCTGAAGCAAAATCAGGCCATTGTGATCAACTAGCTTCCATGATGGGGAGTCAGATGGATGACGCATTTTACCATCAAATTCTCTTTCTTGAGCATGCCATATGAGGTCTTTTGCAATTTTTGGGGACTGAAACAATCTTCTAAATCTTGGAATAGGAGGAAAATACCACATTACTTTTGCAGGGACTCCCTTCCTCTTTTTAGTACCTGTTCCATCTAACTTCCACCTTGAAGTTCCACAAGTAGGACAAGAAGTTGCATCCTTCAACTCATTTCTATACAATATGCAATCATTGGGACATGCATGTATTTTCTCATATTCCATTCCCAATGTATTCAATTTTTTTTTGGCTTCATACATAGACAGAGGCAACTTATTGTTTAGAGGCAACATATCTCCAAGAATACTTAAAAGCTCTGAAAAGCTTTTATCAGACCATCCATATCGTGCTTTCAGGTTGTATAATTTGACCAATGCAGATAACTTTGTAAAGTTTCTACAATTAGGATATAAAGGTTTTTGAGCATCTTCAAGTAATGTTTCAAACAATTTTGGGTCATTCTTACGATCATCATATGCAACTTGAACCATTTCTATTGTACTATCCACATCGTTAAATTCAACTGTATGATGCCATTCTGCCCTACTAGTTAGTGGTCCACTTGGAGCAGCGTCTCCATGCCAATACCATGTATGGTAACTCTAATCAATTCCATAGAAGAATAAATGTTCTCTAATTTTTTGAGGAGTGTGGAATATCATATTACCACACTAAAGGCATGGACATTTAATGGAGTTTTTATATGTGGAATATTGTAATGAAAATGCAATAAAGCTTTCTACCCCATCTGCATAATCCTTTGATCTCCTATCCTTTGACATCCAAGAACGATCCATTTGATGTACAAGAGATAAACACAACTCCTAGATACCACCAACAACTAAAGTTATTAATAAAATCCTATTAATAGGCTTAAAATATATAATCTACCAAATTAAAATTTCCCACATTGTCACAAAACTTAGACCAATCCAAAAAATGACAATGTGCAAGTCATATAACAATAAGCAATATGACAAGAAACATAATTAGTATATTAGGTTATTCAATATTAGCATAAAAAATGGATCTTAGTTCATTCATGATGTTTGCTTTATTCATGAATAGGAATGAAAAGCAAGATCTAACTTTTAGTCTTCTCTTATATTATTGAATACACCAAGTTTGAAAATTTTAAAAACACATAACCACATGAGACAATGATACCATGAACTAAAACAATTAACGAATGGAACTAAGATTCGAATGAATAGAAGCAAGTGATTTATACATGATTTAGGCATTCTAACATCTCCAACATCCTTAATTAGTGGTGGTTCCTATCCCATATAGGAATACATAATCCCTATGTGTCAATTGCCAATATACTTAAATTCATTTTAAAGAAATTTTGGCAGCATTTCCCTATAGTTCTCCAAGTACACAAAATGGATAAGTCACAATATGTGACCTTGTCCAAATATGCACCCAGAGAACAAGAAGAAAGGCTACCAAATTTTCTAAAAATTGAATTAAGAACAAGCAATTAACTTCATAGATATCATGTTTTCCTATACTGTCCAACTGGACAATTCAAACATCATTTGCAGAGAAAAGATCTTTATCACATGGAAGACAAATTTAGTAGTTGTCAACTTGAAACTGGCTTAAATATACCCACATTTCACATTTTGACAACTTATTGTCTTAGTATGTAATAAGAGAAACTTCTGTCTCACAATGATACTTGAATGGGAATTCTAAGGTTTCATGCATGCATAGTTGATTAAAACTAAAACATAAATACTTATTAAAATATTACATCTAGTTATGTATTATAAATTATTCATATCAATTGCAATGGTGAGAATAGGAAAATATTGTTTGTAAGCATCACATTTAGGCCTAAGTTCACAAACTTGGCTAAATCCATTAAAGACCCACTACATAAAGTTCATGTTAAAATTGGTTCATCTCCAACCCCCAAAATGATTTATCAAAGTTACTCATTTTTTAGAGTCTTGATTAATTAGATAATCAATATAGATACATATAATTTGTATTAATATAATATCATGATATTTTTTTCATTTTGTTTTTAGGCTTAGACTTGGGTAGATTTCCCAAGTAAGGCTAAAGTAGAGCTAAGCCGCACCTTGACATGTGTTCTACTTATGTTGGGGGTGACCATTCTAGTTTGTGGTCATAAGTGGGGTGTCAAATCTCAATTAGTTTATTGAATAGATGAACCAAACATGACGTTATTATTAATTAGATAACATGTTGTGTAACCCATTTAAAAATGAAGTTGAATAGCATCTTTTGTAACATAAGCAATGAAGCCTATGTCAGATTGTGAAGCTTAAATTAGTAGTAAATGTTGCACTTCGCTCGGATGTTGGGGTCGAGCTGCTCGGTCAGCTCGCGGGGGTTGAAGGGGGCAGCGCCTCCTGAAGAAATTTTTTTTATTTAATTCGAAAGCCACATGATTCTGCTCATAGGCAGCAATTATTGAGTTCCATGACACTACATCCCTTAATAAAAATTGTTGAAAAACTTTCTATGCATTCCAAGAGCCCATATCTCGAAATAGCATTTCATCAAACAAGTTATAGGCAGTACCTACAACTCCATGGAAAGCAAGCTCCTTTCGGCATGAACCATTGTACACAAATGGAACAACACCAGAACCATTTCCAAACCTTCCAGAGAACATAAGAACCAGAGAACAAAAACAGAGGAGAGACACAACTGAGCCTAAAAATAGAGGTATAGTATCTTTTTATCGGAGATGCAAACCAAGAAAATAACTAATAATAAACAAAAACCACAACAAATTTACAAGCATTCACACTCAAATCCCAGAAATCAATAGTGAAGAATGTGAATCCATGGGAAAACGAGAACATATGGGCTCGTACCCGACAACTCTCTCTTTTGGGTTTTTTCTTCTCCCTTCTTTTCTTTCCTCTGTTCCTCTGGTTCTTCGACCTTTCCTCCTTGCTTACCTCTTCAACCGAAGGCACCTGCCTTTGCTGCCTCTTGCCTCTCCTAACCTACGAATCTAAAAAAACCCTAGCTTTCTCTCATATCTCCATTCATTTCCTTTCTCTCAATCCAGCACCCAAATAGTCAAATCGGTGGAACATCCATGAATGCTATCTTCTTGATTTGGAGTAAGAACTTCATTTTCTCAATCGAAATTGGTTGGAGCTTGCTGGTTCAGTTAGAGACAAACTTGGTAATGAAACTTGAGTGTGGGCATCGGGTATGGAAAAGGCTTTATTACATTTATCTCTTTTTTTTTAATTGAAAAATGTGAGTAATTATAAAATGAACAGAAAATGATGCTTTTAAAAGCGCCAAGGTTGAGGTTCTCCTACAATGGCACTTAAAAAAGCGTCATTATTTGAAATGCATTGTACAATGACGCTTTTAAAAGCGCCAAGGTTGAGGTTCTCCTACAATGGCACTTAAAAAAGCGTCATTATTTGAAATTCATTGTACAATGACGCTTAAAAAAACGCCATTATTTAAAAACGTCATTATTTCTCCCATTAAAGCGCCAAGATAATGCAAGCATCATTAATACCCATTTTTGAGAATAAATAATGGCACTTTATATTAGCGTCAAGAAAAAAAGCGTAATAAATTACATTTTTTGTAGTAGTGCTCTATGAATAATTCTTAATCTTGAATATTTATGCAAGTAAATAAGTCCTTGTGCAATCCCCTCAATGATATTGTGACGTCTTTTCCAGTCCAATATCTTTCTTCTATCAGGATCTGAAAATATGGGTGAACACAACACACAGCTAGTAAATTGTTTCAAGCAAAAAAAGATAAGAACAAAAGGAAAAGTTAAGCAGATAAAAGGAAGAAAAAAAGGGAAGTATTCAAACCAAAGAGGAAGAAGTCCAAGCTTTTGTTGGGCATGAACTCATAGATTAACATCTTTTCCTCTCCCTTGATGCAGCAACCCAGAAGTCTAACAAGATTCATGTGTTGGAGTTTGGCGATCAGTCTAATCTCATTTTTGAACTCCACCAATCCTTGGCTGGAGCCCCTTGAAAGTCTCTTCGCTGCTATTTCTTGCCCCTCAAGTAATTTCCCCTACAAAAATAATCCACAATCCACAAGGAAGCTTTACTTGGGGTACTTCAAACAAAGAATATCCTATTCCTATTACATGCCATGGATTAATGAAATAATAATATTTACCTTATAAACCGGGCCAAAACCACCCTCTCCAAGTTTATTTTCAGATGAAAAGTTATTCGAGGCAGCCACAATAGAATCAAAACTGAACAGTTTAAGACCATGAGCCCCCCTCGTTCTATCATGGTCAACATCTTTTGAATCACTAAAGCTGTTTGAAGTTGCCAATTCATGCAGCGTAGCTTCCTCCATTTCTCTCTCCCCTGTTATACCACAAGTCACAAGTTCAATTATCCAACCCATTAACAAATGGCATTACTATCATCAACAAAAGTTAAAATAAAATACTACCTCTGAATTTTCTCCTTAAATAGTATAAGGAGCCCGAAAGTAACAAGACCACAAGTACCACTCCTGCAATAGTGACCCATATCCACCAAACGCTCCCTGCATAGATAGAAGTTGATAAATTTTGTGGTTAGAGCAGAACCGAGTGAAAGAGGGTCTTTTATGGTCCTGATATAGCTCCTCTAATGGTATTTTGAATTTTTGCTTTGGTTGTAAATTCAATAAAAATGTTGGATTCATCAACTACTTTGCTTTGGTTACTTTCAGGAATGCAAAAATACAGACTCTTACCCGTAACTCGTGATGAGGATAAAACATAGAGCTCCTCCTGATTTGCGTCATCCTTGAGGGCTTGTGCAAATTTTGTACTCCAAAATAGACATCCAGTTCCGTTAGTGTCTATACTATTATAAGCAGTACAAGAACAATTATTCCAGCATATAGCCTGACAATCACTAAGGCCCAAGCTCGAATTTCCTTTCATTGATGATGGTGATCCTGATATGAGAACCGATTGCTTCATGAATCCGTCTTTTCTAGTCCTGCAAGTGGGTGGGTTTTGCACTGCACACCCTGGATATTCTTCATACCTATCGCACTGACCGTTCAGCACAAATACGGGTCTACTAGTGTCAAAAAGTTCCCCTTCCCAGGTCAATACCCAGTGTGAAACAACTCCTTCTGGAACTGAATAGCTAAAGTAAATCTCGTTTGCATTCGAAACACTGTTAAAACTGTAGATGTTATTGAAAGTGTCAGAGCTCATCAACGAAGGAATGAACTCAAAGCTCCTATCTTTCAAGGTTCCACTGCTCCAGTAGGTGCCCCCTCGGCGTTTCATCACCAATTGTGTGCCATTCCATTCCAGAGTAAAAGTCCCAGCAGCAGGCACTTTTTCGCCTATCCATGAAGCAAGTGACCAGCTTCGCCCGGTTTTCAAGTTGATGCCTAGTTTCATCCCAGGCAGGAGGGTGTCTGTAGGATTATCGAAACTTTCCAATAGTTTCTCCTTCACAGATCCATCCGAATTGAACTCTTCCAAAACAAAATTTCCAGAATCAAGCAGAGTAGCTGTTGAGTTTCTGGCTGCTTGATTGGAATTCAGGACAATTGGATCACCCCCACTATGCGTGATCATCAATTTGCCATCGGCATCCAGCGTGAGATTGGCATCGGTGCCGGATATAGCCTTGTCTCTGTTAGCAACCCAAACTTTCTTGTGATAATCATCAGTTGTGTACCATATTCCTAAATAACTGCCAGATTCCAGGCTGAAGAAGCCTAGAGTAAAAGTCCCTTTTGCAGAAACCAGTAATTTTTCCGAGAATTGAAGCTCTTCCCCAGGTTTGATGGTGTCTGTCTGTGCACCAGAAATGGAAGGCACTACTCCCAACCACATACATGACAAACACAGAGACAAAATTGCACTGCTAAGGCACATGCTGCTTTCCATTTCTGCTATTCCAAGTTTCTCATGTCCGTGCTTTCATGCTTTGTGTTTATCTTTGCCTTCAACTTCACAGTACGTTGAAAATGTCATGGGTGATCTTCCAGATATCTCACAGCATCCTTTTGGAGTCCAGTCTTCTTCGCTTACCAGTCTAATTATGGATATTGCTTGGAAATTATGGGCATACTTCTCCTTTGTCCACTTCTTTTATCAACCACTCTATTGAGATTGATTTCAGGCAGGCTGGGGAGAATTTTCAGCCTTTCTTTGGAAAGCATTTTGGGGCCATATTTTGGGTGGGGACCAGCAGATGAGACTTGAGAGAAGGGTGAGCATTTCTGTTCCTTTTGGACTTTTCATCAGAGCATTGTCGAGGGAAAACTCAAAAAAGTTCGAAGAAGGATTGGTGAATTTTGCATTGTAACATCATCACCATGTTTAGGCATTGTCTGTTTAGGTTGTAGATGAAGCCAGGCTGCTACAATTGATGATTCCAAATATATAGTACGAATGAGAATTATGGTCCAAATTGAAATAAATTATTAAACATGTACCATTTTATTGGGTAAGGTAATTTTTTTGTTTTTATCCCGCGATGGCTGCCAAATGTGTCTATTCATTTTTGGGTTATGCTTTGGTACCCATATATGCTTTTCAATACCATACCTCCAATCCTCCACCAATGACATTTTGCCACATGTTAGGGTTGTGAATATAAAGAAAAAAAAAAAACTTGCTATGTGGGTTACCAATCAGTCAACTCCCATTCCAAAAAAGAAAAAAGAAAAATCCAATGCAAAACAAAAGTTTTAATTTTTTACAATATCCAATTATATAATATGATGAATTCTTTTATAAAAATGAAAAAATATTGAATAATTTTAAAAAATACAAAATTTCTACAAAAAGAAATTAGAATTTATTTTATTTTGTAATATAAAGTGATAAACCGAGGAGGTGAAGGAAAAAAAAATTAAAATAAACTAAATATTGTAAAAAAATAAATCGATAACAAAATTTATAAATTAAGAGTTAGTTAATTTTTTTAATTTTCAATTAAAATTATTTGTGGAAAAATTGGATGAATATTGAAAATGGACATATTGAAAATTTATAAATTAAGAGTTAGTTAACAAAATTGGATGAAGGATGTTCAATAGGCTTCATTTTTATTTCCCTTTCTTTCTCTCTGTATATGAACATAGCTGTCCAAAAATGGACAACTAGACCTTAGCATAAATAATAATTTGAATATCCCATGCATGTGTTGACAGTATATGATCAACTGAACCTTTTAGATTGCATAAAGGGTTTTGACTGGGTGAAGGAGTTACCTGGAAAGGACAGAGAGGACGCCATGCTTTTTCTTAGGCACAAAACAAGCTTGCCTTCGATACTTAGATCAGTATTATACAGGTTTTAAGGTCTTGTAGTTTTACATACATCTGCAAAAGCCTCCATAGAATCCACCCCACCCTTATATATATATATATATATATTCCTAAATTTCAGGGGGGCATTTGCCCCTCCTGGGCACATGGTGCACACACACTATTGGGACCACTAATAAAGGCATCTTTAGGCATTCATTATAATTGTAATTAATTGAATTTGAGTAGTAGAGTTGTGAGTTGGCTGAATTAAGTAGTTGTTATTGGACTTGAAACCGAGTCATTATCAATTGTAGAATTCTCAAATTTGATATTGGATTGATCATGGCCATGGTCAAGGCAAATACTTCAAACCATGCGGGGAGAGGGCTATGGAAGAGCATAAGGAGTGGCTGATGAGGGGTTCCTTATATAGGTTATCTCCTTTTTGGCTGGAAATGGGCAAAAGAGTAAACATTAGCATCATGGTGATGTGGAAATAGGTGCCGCTTGAATATATAAGCTTTTATGGATGGGTGCAAGTTTTATAGGGGGAGGATGTTGGAACCCATATCATGGGGCTTTCAGCCTTTCATGATTTGAATTTCTATGTCGGCGCAGATGAGGTGGTGGAGATGGCCTCCAGAAAGGGATGATTCTCAGTAAAATCGAATGTTTTTAGAATCGAACCTGTAATTGAACCGGAAAAGTTATCGGTTTAAGGTTCATTGATCGGACCAGCGGTCAAACTACGATCGAACTGGTGATTTCATAAATATATAATTTATAAATTATTAAAATTTAAAATAATTATAAAAATAAAAATAATAATATATATTGTTTAAAAATTAAATTTTTATTTGAAAATCAAAAAATTAGTTTCAAATTAGAAATTTAAATTAAAATCATAATTTTAATTTTAATTTTAAAAGTTTAAAATTCATTTTTAAATGAAAAACTTATTTTAAAATCAAGAATTTATTGAAAATTGTAATGTTTTCATTAATTAAAATTAAAATAATAAGTTTTAAACATCATAAAATAATATATATATATATATATATATATATATATATATAATAACAATGAGATGAGGTGAAAAAAAAAATCTAGAAAAAGAGAGAAGAGGAGTAGGCAAAAAATGGTTCCAATAGGGTTTTGGGGGTAGGGTTTCCAGTGCCGGGTGGGAGGGATTTCGACAAGCAAAAAAGGGTTCCAGCAGGGAAGAAAGGGGTGGTGGGGGGTTCCAGTTGGCAATAAGAGCTTTTCCAACGCTGGCTTTGCAAGGAGGGTGGGGATCCCGTCGACGGGAATCGACGACAGTGGAAAAAAATTTTGAACCAGACGGTTCCCAATCGGACCACCGGTTTAACCGGTCCAATTCTGGTCCGACCACTTTTCGACCCAATTGACTGGACCGGATTGGAACCATGACCGACTAGTCCGATATGGTTTTTAAAACCATGGTAAAATCTTGCACTTTAGGAGGAGGTGGACATTTCTCATCATCGGATTTGAAGACCTATGTCTCCATAAATGACCTATGTCTCCTAAGAAGAACTTGGTTATGGATTACTTGAAGCATGGAGGATGAAGTTTGGTTAACTGGTGGTGTTATGTGCAAATTGAGCGAGGATCAGTCATAAACTATCTCCACTTTCTACTTTGGTCGTTTGGAGTGTTTTTCTCTACGTATGGCATATAACATATTTTTGATCATCTGTTTAATGCCAACCTATGGCATAGTCTATCCTATGCCTTCCAAATAATGAGAATGAACAATTGAACATAAATGACCTACCATGGCTAAGATAAACATGTACAATCTATTATAATATGTTATGGAGGAAAAAATGGGAAATTTATGTAACCATACATCAAGGGGCAAAAATTTGCTTTTTGGGAATTTTACTTTTTACTTTTGAAGGTTACTGGGTTTTGGGGAAAATAAATACCCTTCCATACACTGTAATAATGATGTTGAGATCCTTCCAAAAACGCCTTCCTACACTTTAACACCTCTTCCAATTGGATCAACTATTTGGAAAAGCCATGTGAGCACGGTCCAAGTCAGTTGCCCACTTAAGCTAATGATATGGCTCATGTCCATGCCACCATCCAACTAGACAATCCACGTGGAATGATTTTTTTAAAAATATTTGCCAAAAAATAACAAAACGGATAGTGAGATTTACCCTCAAATGCCTTCTTCTCTCTTCAACCAAACCCTAACTCCAAAAACCCACACTCTTTCTCCTTTGTTCATAGCCACAATCCATCAAAACCCTAAACAATCCATAAAGGGGGTCTACCTCCGTAATCCTGTGCACCCATTTTGCTTATCCCACGCACCTTGGGTGGCTTCGGAGTTGGGATTTTTCAGACAAGTCAAGTTACAAGTACAATTCTTGATTTTCAGGTCTGACTCGCAATTATTTGGCTTGTGAATTTCAGTTTTTGGCCATGTTTGTGGATTGTTGGATGTGAATTTGATTGGAGTAGTTGATCTTGTACTAGGGTTTTGTGTTTCGTGTGGTTTTGTTTTCTTGGTGCAAAGTTAGTGTAGGATTTGATGAGGGTTTTATTTGATCATTTGGGTTGTGGTGTGATTAATGAGCATTTTTTTGGGTTTGGCTTGATTTTTTAATGTTTTTGAAGTGTTAATTGGGTTGATCTAGATGGTGGGTATTGAATTGGGTTGATTTTTCACTTGGTGAAATGAGGAATTGTATTGGAGAGTGTGACCTTGGTGGGTTTTGATTTGTAGGGCTTTGGGCTTATAGGACCCAAAATTATAGGGTTGTTTGGCAAAGGGTTGTTTAAGAAAATAAATGGAAATGACATTGAAAAAATGTTTGGTTAGGGGATTGGGAAACCTGATCGAAAAATTGTTTTCAATATGGAAACTGTTTTAGAAAAATTTTAAATTAGTAATTTTTTTTATATAATAAAAATGGAAGCTCTTTAGAATTGAAAATCATTGAGGAAAAAAAAGTTCATTCATTATATGATAGGTTGATAAATAAACATATTTTTAATGCAAATTGAACAAAACAATTGTTGGGTCTAACTCAATAGTCTCATATTTAACAAAGGATGATGATATTAGATTGCAATCACAAGAATTTTATCAAAGATGTGTTGAATCATATGTTGGTCCACTAGAGTCGAGTCATTTTGAGAGTGCAATATTAGGTAGTGGGCATACCTTCTCAACTGCCAATGACATAGCCATAAGCAATGACTGTAATTAATCTTCTTGTTCCATGCAGCTTCTTATCTAAATCCATGATAAATGCATTGACTACAAATTAATTAGGTCATTTTGTTTTAATTTTTACTTTAAAACTTGCAAGTGGCATTCATTATGCGAATGCGCAATGCCCTTACTCATGCAACTCACACCTTCTTCCAAAACAATGGATTCCTTTATATACAAATGTCCATTATCACAACCATTGATGCTGAAGGATTCAACAAGAGTTTCATTGTTAGGACACTTTTAAGTAAATGAGCTGCAAAGGTGGAGGCAAACTATGTCCATGAAACCGAGGGTGTTAGCCTTGAAGCGCTTAAGGCTACTATCAAGGAAAAGAGTAAGCTAATTGAAAAGCTTAAGAGAAGTGACCAACGAAGCACTGGTAGCTGCACTTAGGATCTTTAGAAAACAAATGCACTAGCACAATAGTTGGAATCAAGCGAAAAACTTCATCTAAGAGTTTCTCATATATAAAAAAAAAAAAAAAAAAAAAAACAGATTGTTAACCAGTGGGCATAATAGTGGTTGACCTATACATGCAGGGGTTTCCGTTTTTTGGTTGATAACCCTTGATCATATTATTAGTTTTGTTTGAAGTGGTCAATAGCAAAAATAAGGGCCGGCCCTTTAGTTCATAAGTAGTCTCATTGTTTTTCTTATTTAAAATTGGTTTTGTGTTATGTGGGCAATTGGTAAAAGGAAGGTTGACCCATTGTTTAATAGGAAGGCATTCGAACGTGGACATTGTACCCTTAGAAGCAATGGAATTTGTTTTAAAAATAATAATAACATTAGTTTAGTATGGTATATTTAGAAGTCAATCTAAGGGCACACCCTTCATTTCAGAGGCATGCCTATGTGTGAAGGCATTATACTGGTATGCTATATGCAGAAGGCAAACCAGGGCCACACCCTTTGTTGCAAAGGCATGCCATGGGTATGATAACATTATTTTGGTATGCTATATACAACATGTAAACTAGGGGTACACCATTTATTTAAGAGGCATGCTTATTAGTGAAGGCATTATATTGGTAGACTATGTGCAATAGTCAAACTAAGGGTGCACTCTTCATGCAAGATGCATGAATGTGGGTGAAAACTTAAATTTGTTATGCTATGTGCAGTAGAAAAGATAGGCATGCCTCTTCTGTCTATGACATGCCTTTAAAGTGATTAGATTTGATATGTGGATTGGGCAGTAAGACAAATGGAGGCATACCCAAAGCTAGAAATGTTGGTCCTTGACGTTCATATCAAATAAGTGGCCACCATATAAATAAATAAAAGTAATGCATTATCTGATGTTTGGTGGAGACCATATGTTCCAATGTTTAGCACATAAATGTCATAGCATCAAGTGTTATTGAAGTTGAGTTGAATTGTTCATAATTTACATGAGGCATTAATATCCGATGGCTATAGGTGTGAATAAGACTATTGTTATAGGTAATTAGTTTTGGTAGGGTTAGTTACAAATATTTATGTAAGCAATTAAATACCTAACGAGATCGACATAAGGGATTAAAATAATTTATGCTTATTTTATAAATGAAGTACGTCTTTTTGTAAGGAATATATTTGTGTGTGTGTAAAACAATAGATGTATGTCAATTTCTCATAAGAATAGATAGATTAAAGTAAGAGGCCATGAGGTCTCGAATTAACGTTAAAAAAATGTACGTAACTTTCATCAAGTTACTAAGGAACACGATTAAAAAAATCTAAGGTACATCCGATCTTATTGTTGTTGGGACCCCCATCTTATCACGTATGGTCCATAATTTCATTTTGGAACCCATAAGAAAGTGATTGGGGGTCAATACCCACCTAAGAACGCACCTTGGAACCCTTGGTACATCCTTCATAAAATTTGGTACATCCTTTGTAAAATTTGGTACATCCCATCCTATTGCTTTCGAGACCCCCATCTTATCACCTAGGTTCCATAATTTCATTTGGGAACCCATAAGGAAGTAATTCGTGGCCGATCCCCACCTCAAAACATGCTTTGGAAAATTTGGTACATCCTTTACAAAATTTAGTACATCCGATCCTATTGTTGTCGGGACCCCCATCTTATAACTTATGGTCCATAATTTCATTTTGGAACCCATAAGAAAGTGATTAGGGGTTGATCCCCACCTCGGAACACACTTTGAAACCCTTTGTACATTCTTCACAAAATTTGGTACATTTTTTACAAAATTTGGTGCATCCTTTGTAAAATTTGGTACATCTCATCCTATTTCTTTCGGGACCCCCATCTTATCACCTAGGGTCCATAATTTCATTTGGGAACCCATAAAGAAGTGATTGGTGGTTGATCCCCACCTCGAAATGCACTTTGGAACCCTTGGTACATCTTTTACAAAATCTGGTACATGCTTCACAAAATTTGGTACATCCAATCCTATTGCTTTCAAGACCCCTATTTGGACATAGATGGTTCATAATTTCATTTGGGAATCCATAAGGATGTGATTGGGGGTCATCCCCACCTCTGAGTGCACTTTGGAACCCTTTGTACATTCTTCACAAAATTTGGTACATCATTTATAAAATTTGGTATATCTCATCCTATTGCTTATGGGACCCCCATCTTATCACCTAGGGTCTATAATTTCATTTGAGAACCCATAAGAAAGTGCTTAGGGGTTGATCCCCACATCTAAATGCACGTTGGAACCCTTGGTACATCTTTTACAAAATTTGATACATTCTTCATAAAATTTGGTACATCCGCTCCTATTGTTGTCGAGACCCCTTATAAAATTTGGTACATCTAATCTTATTGCCACTGAAACACCCATCTTATCACCTATGGTCCATTATTTCATTTAGGGATCTGTGTTAATTAATGAAAGGTTGTTCACTACTATTGAACAAACTTTTAAACCCTTGGTACATCCTTGACAAATTTTGCTACATCATTTACAACTTTTGGTACATTTTTTTATTTTATAAAATTTGGTACATTTGTAAGAAAATTTGGTATTTCAAGGCCTCATGCTACCGAAAACCCATAGGAATTGATGGGAAGTCATTCACCACCATCTAACGGAGTTTCAAACCCTCGTAACATCATCCACAATGTTTCATATATCTTTAAGATCAATCCGTTCCTTATTAACTTTAATAAAGTATTGTACATTTTTTTAACATCAATTCGAGACCTCATGCCCTCTTACTTTAATACATTTATATATATGTGTGTGTGTGTGTGCGTGTGTGTGCGTACGTTAATATGTGCAATAATACGTTTATTCCTTACAAAAAGACTTACATCATTTATAAAATAAGCATAAATTATTTTAATCCCCTTTTTGGACCCCATTAGGTATTTAATTGCTTACAACAGTGTTTGTAACTAACCTTGCCAAAATTAATTAACTATAACAATTGTCACATTCATACCTATTGTCATTATGATTAATGCCTTATTTAGATTATAAAAAATACAACTAAACTTCATTAACACTAGATGGTATGACATTACTGTGCTAAACATTAGAACATATGGTCTCTACTAAACATTTGATAATGCATAACTTTTGTTCATTTATTCCTTTGGTGGTCGTTGATTTCATATGAATGTTAAGGGCCAACCTTTCAAGCTATCGACAAGCTTCCATTTGCCTTATTGCCCAACCCACACCTCAAATCTAGTCATCTTGAAGGCATGCCTCCGATAAAGAGTCATGCCTATCTTTTTCCTACTGCACATAGCTTAACAAAATCAAGTTTTTCACCCACATTCATGCGTCTTCCATGCAGGTTGTGCCATTAGGTTGACTACTGCACATATCCTACCAATATAATGGTTTGACCAATAGGCATGCCTCTAAATTCAAGGGTGTGCTTCTAGTTTGTGTACTACATATAACATACCAAAATAATGTTATCATACCCATGCCCATGCCTATGCAACAAAGGGTGCGCCCCTACTTTGCCTTCTGCATATAGTAGGGTAATATAATGTCATTCACATATAGGCATGCCTCTGAAATGGAGGGTGCGCCCCTAGAGTGACTTCTGCACATAACATACCAAACTAATGTTATGGTATAAAAGAAATTCCATTAATTCTAAGTGTATAGTGTAAACGTTCGAATGCCTTCCCATGGTGTCAATGAGTCAACCTCCCTTTTATCGACTCCTCACATAACACAAAGCCAATTTTAAATAAGAAAAATGATAGTCGCCTATGACCTAAGGGTTGGCTACTGACCACTTCACACAAAACTAAATAATATGATTAAGGGTCATCAACCAAAAAGCGACAACCCATACATGTAAAGGTTGACCACGATTATGTCCACTAGTTAACAATCTGTTTTTTTGCCAAGAACGCCATGTGAATCTATGTGACTTTAATGGCATCTTCGAACAATCATCACCAAGGTACACATTTTGTTATTACAATTATATTATCATGTAACATATCCCATAATATTAAAGAACAACATACAATCACAATATGTGTACACCGAACACTACAAATCCAATAAATTAGTCATTGCTTATAATTTGAGAAACAACAACGAAGATTACCAAATTATTACACACTAATATAAAGTCGATGTTAAATTATGAAGTTTAATTAAATAGTTATGACAATGGGTTGGTGCATGTCGCACGATTATGCCCAAGCTCATTACAACGAGAACAATGAACCATTTTTTTTTTTTTACATGAATTGAGACTCGATTTGATGTTTCTTAGGTTTTCTAGGAGGTTGTTTTGTGGTTTGAAGATTAAGAAAGGGATAAGTATGACCCAAGGCATCACGAACGGTTCCATCTTCATCAATCATTGGCATCTTATGCGTTACCAAAGTATGCATGCTTCCAAAGTATATATTATCTTGCAAATTGTACCTATACTAGTCATCAACATAATCAGATACATCGAACCCCATTCGCCGTATAGCTGCACAAGCGTGATCACATGGAATTCCAGACATTTGCCATGCTTTGTATGTGCAAGTTCGCTCCATTAAGTCCACTTCTAAGAATGCTTTTCCATTGGATACTTTCATCGAACTACCCAAGTGTAAATAAGTGATATAATTTTCACCTTTTGCAATGTTCAATGCAATATTTTCTTCTGTTTTAGGACTAATGCACCCATTCCATTTTACAAGTCCATTTTTGTGCTCGACTAAGAGAGATCCTAACTTATCCATATGCTCAATGAAGAAAACACAAATGTTATGGTGTCATTCATGTCTTAACCAAGAATTGAAAGACTCAGCTAGATTGTTTGTCATCTTATCCCAACGCATCTTCTTAAATTTAGAGATTGCCCAATGTTGAGGGTTATTTTTTTCAACCCACTTTGCCAAATCATGATTAAATGTCCTTAAATTATCCATTGTAACCTAATAATCACAATCTAACCTAGCATAGGCGATAGAATCGAACATTTGCAAAACATTTTCCTTTATTTTCCTCCATTTAATGTTCAACTTTGTTAGTAAGCTACTTAAGTTTTCTTTAATGTGATGATAGCAATGTGCATGATTTTGATTGTCGAATATCTCTGAAACACTACTGATAATTCCTTGGTCCCTATTAGATATTATTATAACCTCTTTTTTACCTATGACCATCTTCAATTTCTATAAGAACCAAAGCCAATCCTTGTAATTCTCGGAGCTAAATAAGTAATAAGCAAGTGGAAACATGACATTATTAGCATCATACGAAGAAGCAAAAAATAAAGCACCCTTGTATGGCTCACTCATGTGGGATGAATCTGTTGATATAATAGGCCGACACCTCATTTTAAACCTAAGTATTGACATTGAAAGGGCAACAAACAATTGCATGAAATGACCATCACCCGAACATCTATATTCAACAATCGTCCCTGGATTTGTTTCAATAAGCCTTATACACAATCAAGGCAACAACTTATATGAGCATTGGGGCACACCATTGATTTGTTCTTTAGCCTTCTCTTTCAAGTTCCATGCTTGACAATAATTCAATTGCATTCTGTATTGTCGATGAAAGTCTTTACATATTTGACGAGACAAGTAATTTGGATTTGAATGAATAACATCATCAATCATAGTTGTGTCTCGATTACAACGAACTATTGGTTCAAAAACTGACACATCTTCTAAAGAGTGGTTATGTTCATTTATAAATGTATGCACCTGAACTATTTTTGTTCTCCCAACAACACGAGTAGTTACTTTCCAAGGGCATCCTTTAACAACACATATTACAGTCATATGCTTAAGACAATTCCTCCTAAACTTATATCTAAAATGGTTTTCTATTGACATGAGATATATTGCATCTCAAAAGTCATTTGCAGTTGAGAAGGTATGCCCATTACCTAATATTGCACTCTCAAAATGACTCGACTCTAGTGTACCAACATGTGATTCAACACATCTTTGATGAAATCCTCGTGATTGCATTCTAATTAATATCAACATCCCTTGTTGAATATGGGACCAGTGAGTTTGACCCTACCATTGTTTCGTTCAATCTGCATTATAAATATGTTTATTTATCAACTTATCATCTAATGAATAAGCATAAATATTAATAAATAAATAAATACACGAAATCGTTTAAGATTAGATATTCTTTTGATATAACTTACCTTTGCCCTCTATTCTCAACTGTTTCATCGCCTTCAATTGTTGATGCTAAACATATATACACGTGTGAATTGGTCACTAAATTGAAACATGTTTGTCAAGTCTTCATCATTTTTCAATGGTTGAAGTGCATATAGATCAAATGGGAAAGTGTACGAAAATGTTAGTCCCACTATATCGATGCTCATTTTCCCACAAATCCTTGAAACAAAATCATTATATGTCATTGATCGTTCTAAACTTATACTCTCTCGTCTCCTACCCATATATTCCACACTGCCATGTTCACCCCTTACTAGCTCTCTTCCAATCTACAGATAATAGTAAATTGTATTACTTGGATCCATTTAAATGATACTCGATCATGTGTAGCCCCTGTTTAGAAACATGAACCTTTAGTCAAGTTGAAACAATTAACTAATTTTTTAATAACATTGCCTAAACCAAATTACTTATAACAAAATTGATTATCATGCTTATGACCATCATATATTAATACATCATTTATCTTTGGAACTTTACAAGTGAGCTTCATTTACATTTCATGGTCTTCAATTAATGTTGTAAATATGGACTTGCATAGAGTATACTTAACATTAAGCAATGCAATTATTCTATTTTATATGGTAGTAATTTGTTATGTTATAAGTTGGGAAGTGAACCTCTCAATTCATGGGCCAAACATTGTTTTTGTAACTTTTCAAGCTAAATTGTGCTAATGGCCCTATCTTCGGGCCAACCCCTGAAACAATAGGTCTTCCTTTATTTTTTTCTACTACCTAGATTAGACCACAACAATGTTTACAACTAAGGGCCTACCTCCAAACAAATGGGTTAACCTCTAATTACTTACTGCAACCTCTTACAAAAACAATTATTTCATCCAAATGTCATTACCTGAATTACGGTCAACACCTTCATCCAAGGGTAGACCCCTATTGTGAGCATTACACACATATAAACAAAACAAATTTCATATTTGTGGCCGTGAGCATCAAATTTCCACCTAAGGCTCCACTACTATTTTCCCTAATTCCAACATAAATTCATGTTTGCTTTACTACATTTGTTTTATTTTCTTTTTCAATTCAACCCTCATTCATTACAAATTCAAAACTTTTATGAAGAAATTTATTCAAACTTTACTCCCAATCATTTTTAAAATTTGTACTCATCTACTCATGACTAAACATGAATTCTTTTCCTATGCATTAAATTCACCAATTAACAATTATATAAAAAAACTCAACCTACTCATTTTGGAATCCCATATAAACAACATTAAACAACAAAACATCTTGAATCCCATATAAAAATTGTATTCCCTTCTCATTTAATAGTCATATTTTTCTTCTCTTTTTTATATTCTTCCCAACAACCATATACAACACAAACACAACAATTCAGAAAATAAAACAAAATCAATATAGCTTACCACCATCTCATTTTCCTATCATTTATCAAATTTTAAACCATATTTCATTTCAAATAAACCCTAAATAAATTAAAATATAAAATTGAATAATATTAATGAACATTCAACATGTACAAATATGCAATGTAAATCAAGTTTAAATCACAAAATTCCAAAAATCACATAACTATGACAATATTCAAATCTCAGAGAATCAAAATGACAAATCAAAATAAATAGTTATTATAAAATTTAAAAAAATACATATATCATCTGGAAAAACCCTTACTTTAAAAGTTAAATGCAACTACAATATTTCATTGCTTTGTTCCCTCTTTCTCTCAATTGCTTTCTTTCTCTTTTTCAACGTAAAAGCAAAAGAGGAAGTATAGGAAGGGAAGAAATGACTTTGTCGATGTTGAAATGAGAAGAAGGAAAGGGGTTATTTGTCTACCTAGGCTTTGTTAGGGGTCTCACACTTGGACTTTTCTTTTCAAATTGATGTTTGGTGGGAAAATGATTATGTCGTCTTTCTTATGGTGATGAAGGAGAAATAAAATAAGGGATCATGTTTGGAGGTTCGTTTGGGGTTGATGGGTTATGGCAAATTGAGAAGCTACCGGATTTTTTATGGATCGTTCCGCCTTGTGATGGGTTGTGCTTGTGAACGAAGAAGAAAGAACATGGGTTTTTGGTGTTAGGGTATGGTTGAAGAGAGAAGAAGACATTTGGGGGTAAATATGTTTTAAAAAATCAATTCATGTGAAGTGTCTAGTTGGATGATGACATGTACATGAGCCTTGTCATCAGCTTTAGTAGGTAGCTGACTTGGACCTTGCTTACGTGACTTTTCCAAGTGGGTGATCCAACTAGGAGAGCTATCAAAGTGGGCATTTTTGGAAGGGTCAAACTATGTTTCAAATGATACCAAATCAGAGCTGCAGGCTATAGGTTCAAACTATGTTTCAAATGATACCAAATCAGCTTCTGTTGTGCTTTGAAAAATATTACCTTGAGGGAAACCTAGTTGACTCTATATCTAATAAATATATGGTGGCAATACAAATCAATCTAGACAAATTGCTGATAGGTTAGGACAAAAACTGTTGTTCTCTAGGTTTCCTGTCACCCCTTGAAATTCTCTTCTTTATCGACCTTCCGTCTCTGAAATAGTTACATTTCTAGAACAACTCTCTGGCCTGCCTTTGTGTGAATCTAGCTCTGACACTTTATGATGAGTGGAAAATGCGGGTAGATTTGGGTTTGGTAGGGGCACAGTTTCGTTGGTGAGCATGGAGATAATAGCTGACATTGTAGGCCTATCTGTTGCGCTCTCCTGTACGCACAAGAGAGCAATACGAATGCATCTCAACATTTGGGTTGTTGAGTAGGAATCCTCCAACATTGGATCCACTAGCTCCAAGCTAGTACCTTCTTTCCATAGATCCCAAGCCTGTTTCCAGTTCATTTAGGGTTGATTTACTTGTGAGGTTAGTATGAAAATTTTGGAAGGATACACCGGATGCTGTTGAAAATAATGTAGAGACAAATATGAGATATAGCAGACTTACGTATACTGCCAGGTTTATGGCAAAGGCACCATGGTTATGATGAAAGCTTTTGTTCTTTTGGCCGCTCACAATCTCCAACAGTAGGACCCCAAAGCTATAAACATCTGATTTCACCGAGAAAATTCCTTCCATGGCATACTCGGGTGGCATGTAACCACTGCATCCATGGTAGAAGGTTTAGTACATTAGACAAAAAAAGAAAGCTGATGGATAAAGAAAAGTCATGCTTACTATGTTCCAACTATCCTATTTGTATTTGCTTCCGATGCATTTCGCCCAAAAGTTCTGGCCATGCCAAAATCAGAAATTTTCGGGTTCAAGTCATGATCAAGTAGGATGTTACTTGCTTTTAGATCTCTATGAATAATTCTTAGTCTTGAATATTTATGCAAGTAAAGAAGTCCTTGTGCAATCCCCTCAATGATATTGTGACGTCTTTTCCAGTCCAATATCTTTCTTCTAGCAAGATCTGAAAATTTGGGTGAACACAACACACAGCTAGTAAATTGTTTCAAGCAAAAAAAAAAAGATAAGAACATAAGGAAAAGTCATGCAGATAAAAGGAAGAAAAAAAGGGAAGTATTCAAACCAAAGAGGAAGAAGTCCAAGCTTTTGTTGGGCATGAACTCATAGATTAACATCTTTTCTTCTCCCTTGATGCAGCAACCCAAAAGTCTAACAAGATTCATGTGTTGGAGTTTGACGATCAGTCTAATCTCATTTTTAAACTCCACCAATCCTTGGCTGGAGCCCCTTGAAAGTCTCTTCACTGCTATTTCTTGCCCCTCAGGTAATTTCCCCTGCAAAAATAATCCACAATCCACAATCCACAAGGAAGCTTTAATTGGGGTACTTAAAACAAAGAATGTCCTATTCCTATTACATGCCATGGATTAATGAAATAATAATATTTACCTTATAAACCGGGCCAAAGCCACCCTCTCCAAGTTTATTTTCAGATGAAAAGTTATTCGTGGCAGCCACAATAGAATCAAAACTGAACAGTTTAAGATCATGAGCCCCCCTCTTTCCATCATGTTCAACATCTTTTGAATCACTAAAGCTGTTTGAAGTTGTCAATTCAAGCAGCGCAGCTTCCTCCATTTCTCTCTCCCCTGTTATACCACAAGTCACAAGTTCAATCCAACCCATTAACAAATGGCATTACTATCATCAACAAAAGTTAAAATAAAATACTACCTCTGAATTTTCTCCTTGAATAGTATAAGGAGCCCGTAAGTAACAAGACCACAAGTACCACTCCTGCAATAATGACCCATATCCACCAACTGCTCCCTGCATAGATAGAAGTTGATAAATTTTGTGGTTAGAGCAGAACTGAGTGAAAGAGGGTCTTTTATGGTCTTGATATAGCTCCTCTAATGGTATTTTGAATTTTTGATCACCTATTAGGGTTGTAAATTCAATAAAAATGTTGGATTCATCAACTACTTTGCTTTGGTTACTTTCAGGAATGCAAAAATACAGAGAGACTCTTACCCGTAACTCGTGATGAGGATAAAACATAGAGCTCCTCCTGATTTGCGTCATCCTTGAGGGCTTGTGCAAATTTTGTACTCCAAAACCGACATCCAGTTCCGTTAGTGTGTATACTATTATAAGCAGTACAAGAACAATTATTCCAGCATATAGCCTGACAATCACTAAGGCCCAAGCTCGAATTTCCTTTCATTGATGATGGTGATCCTGATCTGAGAACCGATTGCTTCATGAATCCGTCTTTTCTAGTCCTGCAAGTGGGTAGGTTTTGCACTGCACACCCTGGATATTCTTCATACCTATTGCACTGATCGTTCAGCACAAATACGGGTCTACTAGTGTCAAAAAGTTCCCCTTCCCAGGTCAATACCCAGTGTGAAACAACTCCTGGAACTGAATAGCTAAAGTAAATCTCGTTTGCATTCGAAACACTGTTAAAACTGTAGATGTTATTCCAGTTCAACGAAGGAATGAACTCAAAGCTCCTATCTTTCAAGGTTCCACTGCTCCAGTAGGTGCCCCCTCGGCGTTTCATCACCAATTGTGTGCCATTCCATTCCAGAGTAAAAGTCCCAGGAGCAGGCACTTGTTCGCTTATCCATGAAGCAAGTGACCAGTTTCGCCCGGTTTTCAAGTTGATGCCTAGTTTCATCCCAGGCAGGAGGGTGTCTGTAGGATTTTCGAAACTCGCCCATAGTTTCTCGTTCACAGATCCATCCGAATTGAACTCTTCCAAAACAAAATTTCCAGAATCAAGCAGAGTAGCTGTTGAGTTTCTGGCTGCTTGATTGGAATTCAGGACAATTGGATCACCTCCGCTATGCGTGATCATCAATTTGCCATCGACATCCAGCGTGAGATTTGCATCGGTACCGGATATAGGCTTGTCTCTGTTAGCAACCCAAACTTTCTTGTTAGAAGCATCAGTTGTGTACCATATTCCTAAATAACTGCTAGATTCCAGGCTGAAGAAGCCTAGAGTAAAAGTCCCTTTTGCAGAAACCAGTAATTTTTCCGAGAATTGAAGCTCTTCCCCAGGTTTGATGGTGTCTGTCTGTGCACTAGAAATGGAAGGCACTACTCCCAACCACATACATGACAAACACAGAGACAAAATTGCACTGCTAAGGCACATGCTGCTTTCCATTTCTCCTATTCCAAGTTTCTCATGTCCATGCTTTCATGCTTTGTGTTTATCTTTCGGCCTTCAACCGCACAGTACGTTGAAAATGTTATGGGTGATCTTCCAGATATCTCACAGCATCCTTTTGGAGCCCAGTCTTCTTCGCCTACCAGACTAATTAAGGATATTGCTTGGAAAGTATGGGCATAGATTTTGGGTGGGGACCAGCAGTTGAGACTTGAGAGAAGGGTGAGCATTTCTGTTCCTTTCATTGGGCTTTCTTGGACTTTTCATCACAGCATTGTCAAGGGAAAACTCAAAAAAGTTTGAAGGATTGGTGAATTTTGCATTGTAACACCACCACAATGTTTAGGTTGTAGATGAAGCAAGGCTGCTACAACTAATGATTCCAAACATAAATAAATATATAGTCCCGCGTCTGATATCCTAAACTTTTTATTTTTGTTCAGTGTAACCTTTAAGTTAAATGGAGAAACAGTAAAAGGGCCACATCTGCTCTTACTTCTATTTCAGTCTTTTTCTTTTTCTTAAATAAGAAAAAAGAGGGCGTAGGGTGTTCATGATAGCAGATTTCAAATGGGTCTGTCATGTCAGATATCCTCAACCATCTTGGCCGCTATTATTTTTGTTACTGAAAAAAAAAAAAATAGGTATTATGAAAAGCGCCGATTGCCCCTCATTTCAAAACATCTACAAATAATTGGACCCAATAAAAAGCTTCAAAGTATCATAAATCAGTCAATGATTTGGCTTCTTGGGCCATTATTTTGTAGTACAATCTCCTCCATTTACTAGGCATGTGAAATTGTTGACTTGTTGGTTCCATTTAAGGACAAATGGAAAAGACAATTCACAGACACAGACAAACCGACATAATTGAAAGGCCGAAAGTTGCAGGGAGGAAAATACGTGGTGATTTCAAGTATTAATGATGCATAGCTGGAAAAGATAAAAAGTCTCCATTTCTGTCTGACAATTAATGACGGTGGGTTGCGTCATATCACAAATATTCAAAGCGATAGATAATACCTTAATCCAAAATCTTAGAGAAACTTCAAAAGATTTAAATGCTGTTAGACGATCATCTGCAGCACATACAGCAACGTCATCATGTTCCGTGCAGGCAATTGGTCTAGCACCGGGTTTCAACTCTCTGATAAAAATTCATTGAAATGATACAAGGTAATAACAATAACCTCACCACCAACTAAGAAGGTTAAAAACCAACAAAACCACAGGGGAAGTGATATTGCTCCGTCTCTGTGCAAAAATCTATTTTCGTCTTTCAATTCCAAGCTAAGCAATGAAAATTTATATGTTAATGAGGGTATTATAGAGTATTAAAGTTATTACAAGGGTATAGTATATATAATTTATATTCTATTGATCAATATTTTGGCAAATTGTATTTATTGAAAGATCAAATAGAAGAAAAGGGTCATCAAAAATGTATTTGGTTAATAATTATACAGCTGATTACGAATTTATGAGCTTCTATAGAGAACTAGGTCTTACAACATAAATGACGTGGGCATTTAATACAAGTAACAGGATGCAATCAAAATATATGTTTTTGTGAGGATTCAATCAAGTTCACATGCGGAAGACAATCAAAGCTTAATATGATGCATTTACAAATCTAACATGGAATTATCCCATTTATGTGGGACCACAAGTTTGGATTTGTGTTTGATTTAAAACCAAAATTTTCATTAAAAAACCGAGAAAAATGCAAACCGATAAAAAAAAAAATGGTTGCATATTATTTAAGAAAATGAGATTTTTGATTCTAAGGACTCTAAATAAATTTTTAAAATAGATTTGTATAAGGAACATTTTGAGAAAAATATTTTATTTTAAAGGGAAAGACATTATTCACAAACAAACAATTCACAAAAATCAAATATAGGTAACCCAAAATAAAACAAAATCACAAAGTAAAATTTTCTCAGTAATCAACAAGACTAATAAAGGTGAGGGTAGAAGCCAATTTTCATGATTTTCCAATGACCTCTAAAAATTAAACTTCACAAAAAAAACAAAAAAAAAAACTATCAAAGCAATAAACTAAATGACTTTAGATCAAATAAAATTAGAAGATATTGATCAAGAATTAAAAATGGGGAATCGAACACAGAAGAATAATCAAAAACTAACATAAGATCAATTAAGCTAATTAACTAAAATTTTAGAGAAACATATGAACTAAATTATGATCAATCCAAGAATGAAAATTTATATATTTAAGATAGAAAGAATACAACTTAAGATCAATTAAACAAGTTATCTAAAGCTTTGAAAAACATATAAACTAAAAGTGGATCAACCAAAAAATAAAATTAACAAGTTCAGAATATGAAAATGACATGGAACCAATCAACTTAAACAACTCAAGTCCTAAAAACTCATGTACTAAAAAGATGAATAAAAAATAAGATTAATATTTAAAAACATAAATTCAATCGCATAGGGTCAATTAAACTAATAAACTAGAATTCTAAAACCATTTAAACTAGATAACATGAATCAAAACAAGGATAAACAATTTTAAAAGTCATGAGATTAATTACATGGATCAACCAAATTGATAAACTAAAATTCTAAAAAAGAAACCTAAACTAAATAGATAAATTAAAACAAAACTAAAACAAGGTTAAAAACATGAACTTTATCAATAGAATTGATTAAAGTAATGAACTAAGATTATATAAAAAGAAAATACAAACCAAACAAATAAATTGAAATTAAACTAAAACAAGATTAGAAGCATAAATTTTATCAATAAAATTAATTAATCTAATAAACTAAACTAAGATTATAAAAATACATCAACTAAAAAGATGGGACAAAACAAAATCAAAACTCGTTTAAAAACATAAACTTTATCTAATAAAATTATTTAACTAATGGATTAAAATTACTAATACATTCAAACTAAAATTAAACTAATGCGAAATTAAAAATATAAACTTTATCTCACAAGATTACTTAAACTAGTAAATTAAAGTCACTAACACATTCAAATTAAATCATAAACTAAAATTAAGTTAATCCGGAATTTTAAAAAATAAACTTTACTTCACAAATTACTTAAACTAAGGAATAAAAGTCACTAACACATTCAAATTAAATCATAAACTAAAATTAAAAGGTGGATTAGAACTAAACTAATTGAGAATTTAAAAAACAAAATAAACTTTAACACAAAGAATTAATCAAAAACTGAAATTTGTTAAAAAAAATCTAGACTAAATAAAAATATTATATGGAAAACTAACCTGTGAAGTGAAAGAGAAAATCCTCTCTTGGTGACTAAGGTGATAGCCCGGTCTCTGCCTGAAGTCCCTTGCTCTCCTCCAAAGTTCCGCGTGAAAATTCTTTCCGCCTATTCCCCTCTGAAAAATTCTGCTTTATGCTTGGATCCTCTCCTTAAAAAAAAAATTCCTCTACCCGTTCCTATGTTCCTATTTATATGGCAGCCCACCATTTTTATGGAATTCTCCATTTCCTTTTTAATGCGCATCGATATATGGAAAGTACATACATGGTGACTCACTTGGAGATTCACTCAAGATGCCGCCTTGTCTTATTTGGTAAGTGATTAGATCCTTACCATGTTGACTTTTCTTTCTAAAAAAACAAAAAAAGAATCTCCTCACAACCCACTATATGATCCAGATGCATCAGCGGCTACCTTTACATGAGAGGATGTTACCGAATGCGGAAAAAGTGTCATGCAATGCTTTGTGGTCAACCCTTTTATCCAAATTCTTAATAAATATATCCCCAGTTCCACTTTTGTGGACACTAGGGTCACAATGGGAATACATAATCCTAGTTGGCTTTCCATTGAGAGGAGTGAAATTCAACACATCCAATGCCCTTGCGATGTCTTGGGGATTGCCATGATTAACACAACCATAACTGAGTGATCTTCAAGTGCTCAAGTCGCGGCAAACCTAAATGGAAACCACCGGACCCAGTTGACCAAACAAATCAAAGAGATGCGAGTCAGTGACTGATAAGCCCAGAAGATCCTATCGGACCCCGAGGCCCAACTCACGCTATATGGACTGATGTCCATGTTCACAAGCCAAGCCCATTTTTCCTACTTCAGCATCATTTCCTTTTATTGTATTTGCTGGTTTAATATTTGCTGGTTTACTTTTGTTTTAGGGCAGTTATTAGCACGACTACAATTCATGGGTAGTGGGTGAATGAGTCTCCTACAGACTCGGACACCATTAGCTTCATTTCAGTTGTTTCTTTGATGTATAACTTTGGAAAGAAGAGAATGGGAAATGGAGATGAGAAGTTAATGAATTTGTGGTTCATTCTCACCCAAAGAGAATACTTTCTTTGTGTTTGTTGTGCTTGTACTGATTGGGACCTATCATTGGTATCAGAGCAGGTTCATGACAACAAACAAGGAACGGATCGAGCTTTTAGAGGAGAAGCTTGGAGGAGTTCAAGAACGAATGCAGCGAATGGAGGTGGGAATCACCGACAAGATCCAACGACTGGAAGAAACTATGGCAAAACTATCTGAAGCATTCCTCTCAAGCAGAGGATCACCTAGCCATAATAATTATCAGTAAGAAGGATCCCACCGAACCAACCAAGATATCGACGAAAACATCCGACCATTTTCTTCCAAGATTGCAAAGTTGGAATTTCCAAGATTTTCTGGAGATGACCCGACGGAATGGCTCAATCGTGTAGACCAGTTCTTCGAGTTTCAAGAGATAGCTGCTGATCAAAAGGTGCGTCTAGCTTCATTCCACCTCGAAGGCGAGGCGAATCAATGATGGCAGTGGTTTCGAAAAGCATTCGTTGAAGGACAGGGGAGTATCTCGTGGGAAGCCTTCGAAGATGAAGTAAGGGCTCGTTTTGGACCCTCTGATTCTGAAGACTTCGACGAAGCACTATCCCGAGTGAGACAGACGGGAACATTACGAGACTATCAACGGGAATTTGAACGACTTGGGAATCGAGTTCGTGGATGGACCCAAAAGGCTCTTGTGGGTACGTTCATGGGAGGCTTGAAACCAGAGGTAGCTGATGGAATAAGAATGTTCAAGCCTCAATCTGTGAAAGAGGCAATTAGCTTGGCGAAAATGAGGGACGATCAGCTTGCGAGACAGAGGTGATTCGCACGGCCAAGTGCCTTGCGAGCTTTTGTTCCTGTAAGTAACACCAATCCTCCCAAGGGTTCCACACAAGTGGCAATCAAAAGGCTGTCATGGGATGAGATGCAGAAACGTAGAGCTCAAGGATTATGTTTCAACTGCAATGAAAGGTTCACCCCTGGACACAAGTGTCAAGCACCACAGTTGATGCTCCTAGAGGGCTGTATACAGGAAGATGAAACACCAGAGGAAATGGGAGAGGTAAACACGACAAGGGAAATATCCAAGATTGAGGAAGATGACAACGGAAAGGAGCCCGAGATCACTCTACATGCACTAACTAGATGGATTGTACCGAGAACAATGCGAATTAAGGCAATTATTGGAGCGCATGAGGTGGTTGCCTTAATCGATAGTGGATCCACTCATAATTTCATCAGTGATCGAGTAGCCGAAACGCTTCGTTTGCCCGTGAAGCCCACAACACCGTTTACTGTCCAAGTTGCCAATGGGGAAAGATTATCTTGTAAAAGGAAATATGAGAAGCTCACGGTTAATTTACAAGGTAATGAGTTCCACCTCGACTTCTTTTCTGTGCCCTTAAATGGTTTGGATATGGTGCTAGGCATTCAGTGGTTAGAGACGTTAGGTTCAGTAGTTTGTGATTGGAAAAAGCGAACCATGGACTTCATCTGGGAGCAATAGCCTAAGAAACTCCAGGGAATTGAAATTCCACCGATCCAAGACACCACATTGCAGGGCTTCACTAAGGACTTTCGACAACGACAAGCTGTGTTTGCTTTATATTTTCAGCTCAAAAGACAACAGAACAATGAGGAACTCTCATTAGATATGCAGGCATTGCTGGAGGAATATTCAGATGTCTTTGCTGCGCCTACCAGCTTACCACCAGCACGCGAAATTGATCACAAAATACCACTCAAAGACGGAACCGAAGCTATTAATGTGAGGCTATATAGGTACGCATATTTCCAAAAAACTGAGATTGAAAATCAGGTTCAAGACATGCTCAATGCAGGGTTGATTCGACCAAGCACTAGCCCCTTTTCTTCTCCAGTACTGCTAGTGAAGAAAAAAGATGGCACATGGCGATTCTGCACAGACTACCGAGCATTAAACGCTGTCACCGTAAAGGATCGTTTCCCAATTCCAACAGTAGATGATATGCTTGATGAGTTACATGGAGCTGCATTTTTTACTAAGCTGGATCTCAAGGCAGGATACCACCAAATACGAGTTAGCACCCCTGATATTCCTAAAACTGCTTTCCGCACTCACAATGGCCACTATGAGTACTTGGTTATGCCATTTGGGCTATGCAACACACCATCTACATTCCAAGCAATAATGAACTCGATTTTTCGACCGTATTTGCAGAAGTTCATCTTGGTGTTTTTTTATGACATTTTAATTTACAGTCCGACATGGGAGCAGCACTTGGAGCATGTCCAACTTACATTAGCCATCCTTCGACAACACCAATTCTACGTCAAGATGAGCAAATATGCATTCGGCAAACAAGAGCTAGAGTATTTGGGCCACATAATTACACATCGTGGAGTCAAAGTTGATGAAAAGAAAATTGAAGCAATGGTTGCTTGGCCAAGACCCTCCAACATTACCGAGCTCCGTGGATTCTTAGGCCTCATCGGCTACTACCGCAAGTTTGTTCAAGGGTATGGATTAATAGCTCGACCATTAACTAACCTCCTCAAAAAAGGGAAGTTTCAATGGAATGACGAAGCAGAAGCGGCTTTCTTAGCTTTGAAACAAGCCATGACATCCACACCCACACTAGCCATGCCAAACTTTACCGAACCTTTCACCATTGAAACGGATGCATCGGGAAACGGAATTGGCGCTGTTCTAACTCAACAGAATAGACCAATTGCCTATATGAGTCGAGCCTTGGGAATCACTAAGCAAACTTGGTCAATCTATGCAAAGGAAATGCTAGCCATTGTGGAAGCAATACGATTGTGGAGACCATATTTACTTGGCCGCAAATTCTACATCAAAACCGATCAACGAAGCCTCAAATTTTTCTTAGATCAGCGTGTTGCAACTCCGGAGCAGCAAAAATGGGTGGCCAAATTACTGGGGTACGATTATGAAATCATCTTTCGACCAGGTCGTGAAACTCTGCTGCAGATGCTTTATCTAGGCGGCAAGAAAGCCCATTATTGGCTGCTCTTCATTTTTCGGAAGCGGATATTTGGAAGCAGATCCGCGAGGCCTCTAAATCAGATTCCTATGTGCAGCTTTTGGGAAAAAAGGCGGGTGATCCTCCTCATGGCAACTTGACTTGGCATGATGGTTTGCTGCTTTACAAAAGGAAGGTTGTGGTGCCTGCTGATCACTCCTTAAGGGCTAAATTGTTGTATGAAGTTCACGATTCTAAAGTTAGAGGGCACTCGGGGATCCTTCGAACTTATAGAAGATTGCAGCAACAATTTTATTGGCCAAAGATGCATAAAGCTGTTCAAGAGTATGTCCAGAAATGTGAGGTATGTCAACGCATTAAACCAGAGACCAAGGCACCGGCGGGATTATTACAGCCCTTACCCATTCCTACACAGGTTTGGGAGGACATCACCCTCGACTTCATTGAAGGGCTGCCCACTTCTCATGGCAAAGACACAATTCTGGTGGTCGTCGATAGGCTCAGTAAGTTTGCCCACTTTATTCCCTTAACTCACCCATTTATAGCCAAAGTTGTTGCAGAAAACTTTATTGAGGGAGTTGTCAAACTCCATGGAATGCCACGCTCCATCATCAGTGATCGCAACCCAATCATCATCAGCAAATTCTGGCAAGAATTCTTCAAACTCTCTGGCTCCAAACTCATGCTCAGTTCAGCTTACCATCCACAAACAGACGGCCAAACTGAAGTTGTTAACCGCTGTGTTGAACAATATTTGCGCTGCTTCGTTCACCAATGGCCGCGAAAATGGAGTACTTATCTCGCTTGGGCAGAGTATTGGTACAATACCACCTACCACGCCTCAACAAAAATGACACCTTACCAAGCTCTTTATGGCCGCCTTCCACCACTTATCCAGCCTATCCGGAGGGCCTTTCCCCAGTTCATGAAGTGGATCAAACGCTCCTGCATCGTGACGAGCTGCTCCACCAACTCAAGACAAATTTAGAGATTTCCATGAACCGAATGAAGCAACAAGCCGACTCCAAGCGAAGAGATATCCAGTTCGCAGTTGGTGATCAAGTCTTATTAAAGCTCCGTCCATATCGTCAGCAAACAGTCTTCAAACGAGCTCATAAAAAATTATCCAGCCGCTACTATGGACCTTATCCTATTTTGGAGAAAATCGGAGCAGTAGCATGCCGCCTGCAATTGCCACCTACAGCTTGAATTCACCCCATGTTCCATGTCTCTTTACTTAAACCATACAATGGCGCTCCAGCTGTCACTCCACTTGACTTACCTCCACTTGCAGATAATGGCGTCATAACCCTTGAACCTCAACAGATACCTGATACACGATGGATTAAGCGGGGCGACACCTTCATGGAAGAAAGCTTGGTGCATTGGAAGCATCTACCCCACGAAGAAGCCACCTGGGAGTCCACGGATACTCTTTGCCACTAGTTTCCTCATCTGATGCTTGAGGACAAGCATCCTCTTCATGGGGTGCGCAATGATAAGCCCAGAAGATCCTGTCGGACCCCGAGGCCCAACTCACACTATATGGACTGATGTCCATGTTCAGAAGCCAAACCCATTTTTCCTACTTCAGCATCATTTCCTTTTATTGTATTTGCTGGTTTAATATTTGCTGGTTTACTTTTGTTTTAGGGCAGTTATTAGCACGACTGCAATTCATGGGTAGTGGGTGAATGAGTCTCCTACAAACTCGGACACCATTAGCTTCATTTCAGTTGTTTCTTTGATGTATAACTTTGGAAAGAAGAGAATGGGAAAGGGAGATGAGAAGTTAATGAATTTGTGGTTCATTCTCACCCAAAGAGGATACTTTCTTTGTGTTTGTTGTGCTTGTACTGATTGGGACCTATCATACGTTTGATTCTAGGCCACCGATGTATAGCGACGTCGACACGAGCTGGTTTTCACCACCATTGCTAGTCCCTTTCATCAGCTTCATTCTTGGGAAGTAATGATTTTAGCAGTAGATTCTGTAGCCTTTTCTCTTCCTCTATGGCCTGACCCAATTCCTCAGCTACCATGTTAAGCATATCTTTATCTTCTGAACATTCGACCATAAGCGACTTCAAACCATCAATCTCCTTCTGTTTATTCCTCAACTCAGTTATATGTTTGATTAAACTTCTGAGTTTCCGAAGCTCCTTATTAGTCCTAGCATACTCCATTGGTGAGGCTTCTGGTTGTCCGCTTTATAAAATCTTGAAGATAAGCACTCCTGTGTTCAATCGTTGACAGCCTTTGTTCCATAATCCCAATAAGATCAGAGGAAAGTTGAGGTTGCAATTCAGTGGAGTATGGGCAGATGAAGGAGAAAGGGGTTTTGGCCATAGTCGAATGAAGAAACCCATTTTGAATTTGATAAGTTGTATAGGATGCGTAAAGAGTTCCAATTTGTTTCAAAAACCCTCCTCTGCTTCTCATGTTAAACCCCACTGCTTGCCTCTATCTGCCTTCTTCTCTTCAAGAATGTATGTTGTTGTATCTTGTTGGAGAACGGTGCAGCCTATGTGTTTCTCTTGCTTGTCGAGTGAATGTTTGATGCCCCCCCCCCCCCCCCCCCCTTACAACGCA